>NC_041404.2:134387890-134627890 GCF_900747795.2 Erpetoichthys calabaricus | reverse complement strand
ACAGGTGGATGCTGAGACGGCTGGGCTGGGGGTCGTCGCGGTTGAATGGCCCGAGTGTGTGCGCGGGGAGCGGACGGCTGGCCGAGAGCTGCAGGTGCGCGTGTGGAGATTTGTGGGGCTGATTACTTGGGGGGTGTCTGACTGATGTCACTTTGCGCGCACAGAGCACGGGGTGGCTGAAGTGTCCCGTGAGCTTCACCCTTGAAGAGAAGACCATCTTTGGACGTTCCGGCATGTTTCATGAGAAGTCGCTTATTATTCTTCCCTCCATTAACTCTTCATCTTTCCTTCTCCAAGCCGTTCATCCATTTCAGAGTAGCCGGTATTTAGACCTTGTTGAGTCCGCTCAAATTTCCTGTCCCATCAGCATTGAACAAGACCCCCCAGGGTCCATCGAGGCAAGTCCTCATCGAAGGTCTAATTGGGGTTATGGTTGTCTTGTTGATGGGCTCTTCCCCTGTTTCTGTTTTTTGAGAGCACAACTGTATGCTGTGGATGCGTTCCTGTCAGCTGAAGGCGTTCATTTGTGTCTTCTCCGTACTCAGGGGCTGTCCGGAAAATTGCCGAGCAGGTCACCCGTGGAAGAGTGGCGACCTGTCCAGGGTTGGCTAAAAGCGGAGCAGAAAATGGGCAGTTCAGAGACCCTGAAGCAGGTGACGTCGGGCCAGTGGAATGGACAAGAAGTCATTCGCTCAGTCTGCCCATGGCCTCGGCCGGTTCTACAAGCTAAAAGGGCCGATTGCGACCAAATGGCCCTGATCAAGACAGAGCACAACCGGAGAACGCCGACGGAAAACGCCATGGCTCGATTTGGCCACCTGTGCCGTTACCGATGGGCCCAGACCTGCATGGCGCACATCTTTGTCAAGGCTGCGGTTATCCCTCTGCACCTGCCCAATGTATGTCTGTCTAGACAGCCGTGGCGGGACGCTAATTTGGCATCCATCCTCTGGCATCCGACTCTGAAGTGAGCATACGGACTGCTGGCCAGAATCACAAATGGCCACACGCGGGCCCAGCGCTGCCCTTTCTGGATGATAAATGGCCACGCAGGACTGCGCTCCAGAGGCCCGTCGCCAGACCAAAGTGTCCTTTATTTCAACCCCCCACTCCTCGTGCTCCTAAAAGCTCCCCTTAATGTCACCACATGCATATCGACCACCCGAAAAGCTCAGTCGACAGCCTGCCATTTTCCTATCGGCGCGTTTAGTTCACAGGCTTAGTGGTGTGAACGAGTCACCTGGCCTGAAGGGGGCACCTGAGTCCACTGCCATTACAGGTGGCCTGGTGACGTTCATCCGCTACGTCCTCAAAGGCAACGTCTCGTTGGAGGTAGAAAGTGTTCGGTCGGGTCAAGTCACTTAATCGATGGCGCGTGGCGACGTGTGGCTCGCTCTCAATGTCTGTGTATGCGCAAACACACACTCACACATACAACTCACACTCACATATACAAATACACACACACACACGCCCTCATACACACATACAAACTCACACTCACATATACAAATACACACACTCACACACACACATACAAACACACAGTCACACACACACCCTCATACACACATACAACTCTCACACTCACATATACAAATACACACACACACACACCCTCATACACACATACAAACTCACACTCACATATACAAATACACACACACACACCCTCATACACACATACAAACTCACACTCACATATACAAATACACACACTCACACGCACACATACAAACACACAGTCACACACACACCCTCATACACACATACAAACTCACACTCACATATACAAATACACACACACACACACCCTCATACACACATACAAACTCACACTCACATATACAAATACACACACACACACACCCTCATACACACATACAAACTCACACTCACATATACAAATACACACACTCACACACCCTCATACACACATACAAACTCACACTCACATACATACAGCTCTCACACTCACTCACACACACACACACACACATACACTCACATTCACGTACAAACACACACACACACACATACAACTCTCACACTCACATATACAAATACACACACACACACACCCTCATACACACATACAAACTCACACTCACATATACAAATACACACACTCACACACCCTCATACACACATACAAACTCACACTCACATACATACAGCTCTCACACTCACTCACACACACACACACACACATACACTCACATTCACGTACAAACACACACACACATATACAACTCTCACACTCACATATACAAATACACACACACACACACCCTCATACACACATACAAACTCACACTCACATATACAAATACACACACTCACACACACGCACATACAACTCTCACACTCACATATACAAATACACACACTCACACACACACATACAAACACACAGTCACACACACACCCTCATACACACATACAAACTCACACTCACATACATACAGCTCTCACACTCACTCACACACACACACACATACACTCACATTCACGTACAAACACACACACACATACAACTCTCACACTCACATATACAAATACACACACTCACACACACACATACAAACACACAGTCACACACACACCCTCATACACACATACAAACTCACACTCACATACATACAGCTCTCACACTCACTCACACACACACACACATACACTCACATTCACGTACAAACACACACACACACACACATACAACTCTCACACTCACATATACAAATACACACACACACACACCCTCATACACACATACAAACTCACACTCACATATACAAATACACACACTCACACACACACATACAAACACACAGTCACACACACACCCTCATACACACATACAAACTCACACTCACATACATACAGCTCTCACACTCACTCACACACACACACACACACACATACAACTCTCACACTCACATATACAAATACACACACTCACACACACACATACAAACACACAGTCACACACACACCCTCATACACACATACAAACTCACACTCACATACATACAGCTCTCACACTCACTCACACACACACACACACACATACACTCACATTCACGTACAAACACACACATACAACTCTCACACTCACATATACAAATACACACACACACACACACACACGCACACACATACAAACACACACTCACACACACACACCCTCACATTCACGTACACACACACCCTCATACACACATACAAACTCACACTCACATACATACAGCTCTCACACACACACACACACACTCACATTCACGTACAAACACACACTCACGCACACACACACTGCAGGAATGATCAAACAGCCTCCTCGTTACGAAGCTTCGCAGGGTTTCTTCAGCACATCCTCGTCGGCGTCCACAACGAATGAGCAACGAGGAGGTAAAGAAACGCGAGGCCGACTTACAGCCAAACCAAGGCAGACCCTGCCATCTAGTGGCACGAATTGGTAACTGCAGGCAGGCAGGCCCGAGCCCAAATTCCACAGCCGTTCCAATTTTGTCGTTTGAACCGGGCGAGGTCCGCCCTTTGGGGTTTCTGGTGACCTCCTGTTTACCGGATTTGCCAGGTGACTTCCTGCCGTTTGACGCGTCCTTCAGTCCATCGCCTGAGTGCTTGGCAGACGTCCGTGTAAAATATGAAGGCCAAATGGTATCGGCCCACAGTGGCACTGGAGAGCCAGTCAAGGGACCAGCGTTAATGACACTAAACAGCAAAAAGGACAAATGGAGTTGAAATGAAGGATCTGCTTTGCCCACTTTTGTTAATGTCAAGTCGAGTGTTGGAGGCCCCCTACTGAAGTAGATGCCGTGTCACTTGCTGTGTGACCCTGGGCATGTCTCCTCATCTGGCAGGACTTTAGAAGTCACTTTGGATCGCAGTTATTAACATTATTTATTCACATTTATATCTGATAATTACTTCAACATAAAGCAGGTCCCCCACGCAACATACCTTGCCCACCAGGATGGCTCTTGTGGTGGTGGTGGTGGTGGTGATAATGCGACACTGTCATTCAGAACCCAACACACACACACACACAGTAATGCCACCCTAGATGCCCGTCGGCCTTGTGAAGCTCTTCTCTAGAGCTCTGCTCCGGTTGCCGGGAGTGCAAATCCACATGTGGTGGATCCATCCATCCAGCTCCAGAGGCCCCCTTGATGCACGGAAGGAGGGAGGTTAGGACCACTGAAAGTACACACCCCCCCACCCCGTGTGACATGAGCTGTGGGAACCAGACAGTGCACTGAACAGATGGGCACGGAGGGCAGAGAAGAGCTCATCGCGCCAGCCACACGTCAGCCGCCGTTCAGCTCAAGTGACTCCCTGGCTTGTTGCAGTCGCTGTTGCTTGAGTGCCTGCAGCTTCTCAAACTCCATCTTTGCGAGCTTCGTTTGAATCTCCCGAGGAATGTCAGGGATGATGAGACAGAGCACGAACTTGAGAGCGAGCAGGGCGTGCTCCACAGCCACAACGAGCAGGATGAGGTCAGCCTCAGCGTCACGGAACGCCAGCCTGACTGGCGGAGACATCCCGATGAGCGCGCAGTTGGTGATGAGCGCCACGACGCTCATCGTTTCAAATGCCAGCTGCCAGACGCCGATGTTTGCCGCCGGCTCCAAAAAGGGTCTCTTGAAGTCCTTGCACATCTTGAAGGCGTCCGTGTACATCTCGGTCACATTGTTGAGCACCGCAAAGAAAGCCGCCAAAGGGAAGACACAGGAAAAGAAGCTGACATAGCCGAAGAGCAGGAAGAGCTCCTGGTAGTCATCAAAGGTGCCTTTGTAGGCCAACATGCTCCTCTCGAGCTCCACCTGCTCCAGCCAAGGCGCCCTCCTGTATGCTGGCAGGTCCCTCCTTTTCTTATGGATTCTCTGCCTGTTCCTGGTCTGCAGCCAGTATGGCAGAAAGGCCTCGATGACCTGAGAGACGATTTGCGTAGTAATGAGGAGGGTTGCGAGGCTCTGCCTCAACAGCTTCAGGTCCTGCATTACAAAGGCGATGTAGAACAAGGAGGAGAAGCAGTTGAGGAAATTGAAGACCAGCACCTTCACGATGAAATGGTTCTGGTAGGTGGATTCCAGCACATGGTTCTCCCACTCGGTCAGGACCTCTGCCGCAAAGCGGTTGATGCGATTCATGATCTCAATGATGGTGGCATACACGATGCCAGGCATGTAGAGGAGGAGGCCGCTCCAGGGTGAGGGCCGCCTGCTGCTGTAGCTCTGCATCCAGAACTCCATCTCAAAGTAGACCATCATGATGCAGAGGGATACATACAAGGAGAAGACCACAAAGGGCATGGATACCAAATAGATCTTCAGACTCCGCTGAACATTGGAGTAAACTGGCTCAGTCCGGCCAGTCACAGGATTCCTGCCCAGCACCCCATGGAACGCGGGTCTCGGCTCCTCAAATTCCTGCTGTCGGCTGATGGTTCCCCACTTGTACGCCAGAGTGGCCGAGTAGCGCTTCCAGACTTCGAGAAACACCGTCGACCACACCAGGTTCAGGGTGGCAAAGATGACGTACTTATCGTAGTCCTCCCAGGCACACAAGTAGTACAGCAGACCCACGAGGGCCTTTGGGAACAAAGCCAAGGTGAAATACTGCAGGAAGGCAAAGTACATGGCGATCTCCTCCCCAAAGTAGTGCCGGATGTCATCGAGGGGCTGGTAGGTCGGCTTCAGCTTGCCATACCAGAACTCGGCCAGTTTCTTCAGGTCGTCCTTGTTATGAAGGGGAAAGACCTGAGTCAAGAGGCCTTGGGCTTCCAGCCTCTGCAGGACCGACTTCCCCGGGTAGAGCCTGATGAGCGGGTAGCCAGGGACCATGGCTTCTTGTCGGGCCCGCAGCCCGTCCAGGGCGTGCTTAATAATGTACTGACACTCGGCGATGCTGAACAGGCAGCCGTCTTCGGTCAGCATCTTGAAGCTGCCCCTGTTGGAGCAGGTGAAGGCCCGCATCGAGCCATCCTTGCACTCCTTCACCAGGCCCGTCTCCTCCGCACCCAACAGCAGCCGCTTCTTGGAGGCCCCCACGAGGAGCAGGTTGGGACTGCTTTTGTCGAGGAGCTCCTGGCCTCGGGAGACTGCCGTCACTTTGAGGTCGGCTCCTCCCTGCTCCTTCTTGTCCCGTATCTTTTTCACCAGCCACTGTATGGCCTCCTCCTTGGTGTTACTGACAAGTTCGATGACCACCATCGGGGTGAATGGGAGGCTCAAGTCCTCATTGCGCAACTCTTCGTGGTACTTGGAGACCATTGATGCGTTCCTCCTCTCCTTTGAAACTGCTGGGCTACTCCGCAACAACCCAAAGGTGCAGAGCTAAGACCCGTTCTCAAAACTGGGCAATGACAGGGACGAGATGAGCGACAGGACACGAGTGCCACCCTCAGCCAAGTCATTGACCTGAGTCGCTAAGAAGAGACACACAACCCGATGTCCAAGGCTGTTACGCCCGGCTGGCCGTCTGGCAGCTGCCTTTATGCTGCACCCTCTGGCATTTCTTGTTCTGGCCCCGCCCCGAATGTTCCACTGTGGTGTCACAGGGTGGCACTTTGGTACGCCCCGGGCAGTCACTATGACAGTGTGTGTGTGAGGTGCTGGAGAAAGACTGGAGTCGCACTCATGTGTAACCCAGCAGGGTGACCTTGGACTACGACATGTGGCTGAACCGATGACTCACATGGACTTGGGCCATCCCTTGACTTGCGCTCCTTGGTGGTTCCTCATGCTGTTCTTCTCAAGTTCAATGACCATCTGAGAGTCACATCTTTAGATACAAAACAACAAAACCGTGGACTGATCCAACAGAAGAAGGAAGGGCAGTCCCATACATGTCACTGGTTATCGTGTGACAGTCCTCTGTGGCGTACTGTCCCTCCAAGCACAGAAGACCAGTGAGAGCAGAATCTGGTAGGCCTTTGAATTCTAAATACGCACTCAGAAAGCTGAGAAGGCCGGTGGATTAAAGACCAACACGCTGACTGGTGGATGCACATATTGTCTTTCTTTCTCTCTCCGGGTGACTGAAATTCCAATAGCCATTTGTCACCACAGCCCGTGACATCTGGGCCTCAGCAGCGTATGGAAGTGAAGAGAAGAAGATGAGGAGGAGGTGTCATGTGAGGCCTGATGATGAACGTCACCTGCCCTGAACACAGAGGAGGGAAGGACTTGTGACAAACGAGGACGTCCCTCACGGTTGTGGTGGTCCCACACGGGCTGGCCAGCCCAACTCTACTCCAAGGAATGAGATGGAACAGGCCACGGGGGTCCGGGACAAGCACAGAGGGGCAGCATCAGCAACTCAAGCTCCGCCTCTTGCTGCAGTGACGATCTAATTGGTTGCTTGTTACAGGCGAGTGTTTACGATCACATATGCAAATGAAGTGATGAGTACTGCTGACTGATGTGTGTGTGCCCAGCTGGGCCATGTGTGAGGATGCCAGCCAGGTGCCAGGCAGCTGGAATGGCTTTGCTTCACTGTGCTTCCAACACTCAGCTTGTGACAGTAAGCAGATAGCTCAAGAGGATGGCATCATAAAGACGGTAGGGACCTCCGAGGGTCCGATTTCAGCTTTCAGGTTGTGTAGTACCATTCAAACTTGGGCACTACTGGCGGAGCTCAAAGGCTTTCATTCTGCTTTCACCTGCCCAGGTAACGCTGGGGATGCTCAACGTGTTTGATGCCAGTTTAGTGTTGGATGTAAACTGAGGCCACGTCACCCGAGTCAAGAGCTTTCCAGGGTCCGACTCAGATATCTGTGTGGACAGAAATGGCTTGTTGATCTTCTGACTTTGTTAAGAAGTCATTGCAGGGGTGCATAAGATGGCATCCAATAGGCAGATGTTGCTCTAAAGCCCACAAGCTGACAGGACTTGTTTTTGCCTGCACTGGCAGTTCTTCTAAAATCGCTTTTCATAGTGCATGAGGGTTCAGAATCAAGAATGTTAATGCGCAAAAAAGCAAATCTGTTCGGGCGTAGTCATGTCCTGAAGGTCTGAGCCACACAGGGCACCATGGAGGGCACCGTCTTCGCCTGGATGTCTTGTCAAGACGTGTCAAATCACGCAAGTGGAGGGGTGCCGTTGTCTCTTCTGGAAATCCAACATGATCACCAGTCCTGGACAACAAGGTGTGAATATGCCAGAGAAATAAAAGGGGGCACCAATCTGAGTGCAGTCCATGCAGTGCCCCTCCTGAGCTGCTGCCCAGCAGGGTGCCCACTGCATGGCGCTCCTCTCGGCTCATTCTGGTTGCACGCCAGGCCATTGTTTTCTAACAGCTGGCAGTCACAGCTCAGCAGGGTTGACCTTCAGGTGACACGTGGCCCACCCCTACGTTGGTCTTTCATTTCTTCTGGGTGGTAGCTGGTGGGATTGATCAGAGTTGCCTTTGGCCCCATTGGCTCTTTGCGAAAACTTAAAAAGTCCGCATCCAAGCCCTTACTCACTGCACTGGGGGTCCCGGAGATGTACGACTGATACCCTCTCATGACACAGGCGCCACACGTGTGATGAAGGCATCTCTGGAGGGGTCCGGCAGGGGCCGATGGCCAAGCGAGTGAATGAGCTCCTGGATGACCAGCAGTTAACATCCCATAATCACCTGCTGCTACGCCCCCTTATCGGCCCACTCTGCGGTACGAGTGAGGGGCCGCACTGCATGCTGGGCACCAATAAGGCAGCAGCTGAATTTAACTTGAAGGTTAACGCTGGCCAGTAACTCACACATTGGCAGTAGATGGGACCCCCTCGGCGTGTAGGCCACATGTGAGGAACACTCTGTCACTTACCAAGGACAACAGGACACTGGGTGGCAGCACTTGGTTTATTTTTATAACACTGATTGATATTTTCTCGATGGATTTTTAATTTCCTTTATGATTTACAAATATTGCACCATTTCAACACTTCATTTCACAAAAACGACAGCCACTAACACAACGAGGGGCAGCGCGGGCTTTCCACCCTAATGGTGGGCTTTTCCTTTGCCAACTGAGCCGCTCTTCAAGATTTAGAATTCCTGTGCATAACTTAATGAAGTCACATCTGACTGGCAAGAAGGTGCAATGGGGCTGACGTTACCAGCTCGCCCTGCAGCTCGGTGTCGTTTGGCTGCTGGTCACGAGTTCCCAATCTGACAAAGGAAGTCGACTCAACTCGAGGCCCAAGACGTGGGTGCCGACCGAGAAGATGGTGGGCACAAAAAGCAGCAGACCTGCAACAAATGAGTGCGAGGGGGGCAACGGCTCACAATGCGTCTGCAGCTTTAGGACAAGGGCACAAATCAAAGCAGGCCAGAGGAGGAGGCAGAGATGAAGAGTTCAATTCATTAAAAGCAAATGTAAACGGCCTTGACAATTAAAGTAGAAAACATGGAATTAGATAAAGTTAAAAGTGCGCTTTAAAACAGCAGCTGGCACCTGCCGTGACTTTGCCAAACACTGCGGCCCACTGAAAGTCTCAGTCTGGGACACATTGGGGACACCTGCCTGGCTAAAGAACACGCAGTGCCAACCAAAGACAAAATGTGTCAAACAGTCGCAGTAACGAGTGTGGTGTCCGGCGCCCAGGGTGGAGTTGGCACGCTCTTCAGAGACGGGCGTGTAAGGAGTGCAGACAGGCAGAGTGCGACACACGTGGCATGATGTGTGCTTGACCGAGTCTTGTTAATGATGAATCTTTGAAGTAATGAAAGTTAGTTTGCTTTAATTATGTGAAGGGCGGCGTTTGTCCTGCTGCCGCCTCACTTCTGTGCCACCTCGATGGACTGCAGGAGTAATTAGGGTGAGATATGACAGAAACAAAAGTCACAGCCGCCGTTCCTTCATATTCCTGTAAAGAAGTCAGAATAACAGGAGCGGGAGACAAAATGAGACACGCTGGCATCTTGAAGTGGATTAGCACAAAAACGTGACACACTCCTACAGCCCCCCCCCAATGACAGGGTGACATGACGTGACGCCGCTGCTCGCCTGGTAGGCCACCAATCACAACAGAAAGAGGGCAACAAAGGAAAAGCTGGGCACACGGATCATTAGGGACAATAAAATCAGCCGTTACAAACACACACATGGCAACCACAAATTCTATCGAGCTCCTCTTGTCGGTTGGCACTAGAGAGATGTGGTGTCACCCGGGTGGCACTGAGCAGCATCGCCTCCTTTGAATGGACAGGAGTTTCAAACTGGCACAGCACAAGGTCTTCATCTGTCTGTACTTTATATCCCCTCTTCTCTAATCAAAATCACGATTTGTCTTTGTGCTCACAGTAACGTCAAAGGACGAGTCTGGGCAGGAGAAGACGACCGGCCATTCAGCAGCCATTTTGTTTCTGTCTTGTTCACATTAACAGACACATCAGGCCAGGAGCTCAACAAAACAAAGCCATCGCCATTTCTTTCGTATGATAAGATCGTGTCAAGCTGCATCCAGCCCTCCAAGCAACTCGGGGTTTGGTGGCAGGATTGGCCGGGAGAGGAAGTTCATAATAAAAGCTGTGATGTTCAAACGGGCAAAGCAGCAGCTAAATATCGACGCGCTACATTCTTCATTTTGGAAGGACGCACAGAATCGCTAAAAAACACGCAAAACGCGCATCAACACCGGCAAACAGCAAAGAGGGACGGATTGCACAGAAGATCTCAGCTCAGTTCCAAAGTGCTTAGCGGGACTCCTTCAGTGACGGTGACAGAGCTAATGGCCGCCCGCCATGTCTTGGTCCTCCAGTCGCTGCTTCCGCATCTCTCGGCCGTTCATGTGGTTTTTCACCAACCCTCATGTCGCGGTTTAGGAGTTAATTGCATCCTGGAAGCCCCAGGCCTCCAGCACGGCTATCTGGAAGGTCTCAGAACACAGGGGCGGACTGTCAAAAGTTGTGCAACGTGCCGTGCGTCCGTAGTTGAGGTCAGCGTCGATATACAAGGCATTTCCATCTCCTCCACCTAGGAGACAAAACAGTAAAAAAGAAAGAATTATTCAAGCACCGAGTGGGGGCTTTTCATAAGGAAGTTGGCCAAAGACCCGCCACAAGATGCCCAGCAATAAGTGGCCTGACTTTTCTATGCAAAGACGAAGGCTTGACCTGTTGTTCATGGCCAGGATGATCCCAGACGCAGCTAGTCAGCTCTACCTGAGCACCATCTACCTGGGCACCGTCTACCTGGGAAAGCCAATTCTCTGGTAAATGTAACACGACGGCTTGTCTCTTCTTCCAGAAATGGGCCACCATGCCAGCCTGCCTCTTCCATGGCACTGTCCCTGCATTCCAGGCCATTCATTTGCTCTCATCTGAATCCCAGGCCTTGCCACCCCAGAGATGGACGCAACCCCAACCAAAGTGGCAGCACAGCTGCCTTTCCTCTCCTCCTCTTTCAAATGAGCATCACCAGGTTAATTAAAGAGATTCTTCTGCCTCTCTACCACAAATCCCCAGCTAAGCACTTCTAAGACCATGCTGAGAAATGCCCAAGTGATGCCCCCTCTACCATGTCTTCTTAAGCCACTAAATGGTGTGCCAGAACCTCTTGGATGGCATCGATGTCATTTTCTATAGCCTCACCAAACTCCACCAACATGTTGTCTTTGATGTCTCCCAAGATGAAGATGGTGACGGGTGGGCTCGTCCTAAGCAAAAGCACTTGCTGGTCATTCTCCCACTATATTGGGGCCTTTTGGGTCTGAGCAGCGGGCACTCGACTCACCTGAGCCAGCTCACCAACAACAGGTATGTCTGCTGACAGCTCTGCACCTTTACTCATCCAACCCTGGATGAGGTGACAACCACAAAGTCCATCACTGCCCTTTGGCCCACTCACTACGGCATCAGATACACTCGTAGGCAGCCTTGTGTTGGACCTTGGTGTTCACTACGGACAATCCAAAAAAAAACGTGAAAACAAAACATTTATTTCTTGTAAAGCCCAAAATCACATGAGGAGAGCCACAATGGGCTTTACCAGGCACCCGGGTAGGGAACAAAATGGAAGAAATCTTGGGAAATGCCGTTGAGAGAGGGAGACCGGGTGGGCATTGGTGTGACCCCAAGGGTTCGATCGGACCGGCTGCCCGCTCCAGCTTCCTCCATCAAACAACAGTCAAAGGTTCACTCTCAGCAACGTGGAATCACTCTGAGGCATGTATGGGGTCTTGCGAGGGTCCCTACATCCTCTCCTGGGGTGTAGCTTCAGAGGCAGAGTACAGGTGGCTCTGTCTGCAGCTCACTGGCATTTTCAACCAACTCTGGTGCCTTCCCTGCCACATCCCAAGAACCAGCTGGCATTGCCAGGGCCCGCTAGGCCTGAATCTGTCCTCCTCCAGAATTGCACCTTGTAGGCAGAGAGCTCACTTGGTGGCTCCCTGTGGCTTTTCTGAGCCAAGCACAGCCAGGCACCATGAGATGCCTGTAGGTAAACACCACTCCCATGCCAGCTTCTGCAAGTAAGTGGTTTGGGGATCCCTGCTCCAGGCAAGGTTGTCTTTGATTTAATGACAACTGTCACACATGTCATTCTTTGCCTAGCACCTCCACGGGTAACCCTGCCAGGAGGGTGCAGCTCCAGACAATGTAACTGCCAAGGTCAATGTCCATCATTTGTGTATCAAATGAGCTGGCAGTGTCAGTGCACCTCACAATAAGCCACACATGCCATTGCTGCTGAAACTCGCACCGCGTGGTGAAGCCTTCGCTCCGTTAAAACAACACGACGGGGCTTAATGCCAATCAAACTTATCAGAACGTAAAGCACCTTCACTTCATACTGTGTGCATTTAACACAAGTGAAAAACATACAAGACATTCGAACTTAAAGATGGCCTCTGCTGTGCCCAAGATGGGTATTATGTTCTGGGACCCTAATAAGACCAGCATCGCTGCTGCTGCTGCTGGTCATAAAAACAAAATAACACACCAACTCACCAACGAGAATAAAGTCCAAACTCCCAGCCATGAACATGGAGGCCGTCTTTGAAGACAAGTTGAAGTGACGCGTAGCTAAAAACGGAGAAAGTCGGTTGGAAGGATCATCTTGGCTCTCGCTGGTACTGTTTGTAGTCAACCTGTCGGCAGTTTGTGACGAATCAGGGGCAGCGGGCGCCGACGCCAGCTCAGGGTGCTTAATCACCACCCACTCATATCGCTCCATCTCTGGCTTGAGCTTTGAAGAAAAATGGAACAATTAATAATGGCACCAGAAGAGCAGGATTCTCAATCGCCATCTTAGGTGGCAATTTCATTTTGCTTTGATGCTCCTCTTTAACTCTTACTTGAAGTGTGGAATATTTCATTACTTGAGGAAACTCACACAGAGGTGTCAGAGGTTCATTTTGATCTTTCTAATTTTCAGGCCATGTCCACTGGTGACAAAGACCACAGGTTTTCAGTCCGACCTTGGAGTGGCACGTCCATTCGAATCTGAAGGGGTGAATAACCCTGCACTTGGGGTTCATCGATGTGACCTTTCTCTGCGTGACATTCAGACGACTGTCTCCCCTTCTCCCAGCTGCTGTGGATTCAGTGAGCTACTGAAGTAACACAACACTCTGGTGCAGGGGGCTCAGATGCGACACGGGCCATTGGTGGCCTTTCTAAGCACATCATAACTCGAGAACCACGAGCCTCTTGGGAATGTGGGGCATTGTGGGGGTTTATAACCGTATGAGAGCAATGACACTGGCCTTTTGAAGGACTATTATGAATCTCAAGCACATTGATCATCAGTGCAATGAACAACTGACCATTAAAAAACCACTGCAGGCACACTGAAGCCATTTTAAAAAGAGCAGAGGCCATGCGAACGACACAGTGATGCCATTTTAGTTCCGGCCCCACTCTGGGAGGCCATTATAGTGCACATGGTACTCAGCTGATTTGTTTGTACATTCACACTGCTGACCCCCAGTGAGCCAAGACGTCAGCTCTCCTTTTAACACCTCGTGCAGTTAGACACCAACTGAAAGGCGTTTCTGGACCTTCCGATCAACACTTGGAATGACTGCTGTCATCAGGGTTGGTCCTTCGGGAAAGCCCTCCGCTTTAGTGGGCACCGATTACCTCACGATACCTGTGTAGCCCTGAAAGGTGAGGACATTCAGGCAGCTTCTGGGATGGCCGCTACAAAGCAACACAGGTCCCAGGACTCCTCGGGTGACGCTATCTTTACTTTTAATGAGCCCAGCTGGGGCCCTCGATATGCCAAGTGGTCTTCTGATCAGCTGCTCAAACCGTCAGTGGCCTTCCTCCCTCCAGGGTGATGTCGGGTCCTCAGACCTCCTCATGGAATCTCATCTAATTGCTCCTATGCTGTGCCTTTTCTGGTGCCCTTGAGAAGTTATTTCCAGGTCACTCATGATGTGCGCAGGGCGTACATGTAGCAAATGGATCATCTTGGCCAGTACACCCCATCTGTAAATGCCCCCAAAGCGGCCATTCGACATTTGGTGTGGCACACTTGGGCAGGTCACTGGCATTTGCCTGCGTGATGGAGCATTGGTACGGTGCCAAGGGAGGCTGCTTGACCAGAACAAGTCTGTGTGCACAGGAATTTGGTTTTTCTGATATCCACTGCCAGCTGAACTAAGCTTAGTGGACCTTACTGTTAATATTCAGGCACTTTATGAAGCTACTTACACCATTAATAAACACTGCCCATAGGTCTGATCTATCTGATATCTGTGCCCAGCAAGCACCAGTGACTGCTGACACTGAAAAATAAAGGCAACGTCACGTCTTTTCTGAATAGCAGATATTCTACAAATATAACTTTACGTGTGAATACGGCTCTTATAAATATAGAGTCAGGTTTTTTAATTCAGTCATTCAGTTAATGTAATCTTATGATAATAAAACAGAAAAGATGTGATGGAGTGAAAATTCCAGGAAGAACTCACCCTAAACACAAAGCACTCCCCGGTGCCAAAAAAGCTCAGCTTGTTTCCAGCAGTGCGCTCGGCCCAGTCAGTGGACAAGTAAGCACCGCACACCTGGAAAACACAGACGATTACAAAGAAAAGAAACAAATACCAACTGTACAATATTAAAAAGTCCAAAATTGGGACGCTCGTAAGCAAACGCTTTGACACAGCACACTCCTTGCACGGCTGACACGTTTATCATCAAGTTAGGCCAAGCTGGTGTTTCAGATTATGAAGAGGCGAGGAGCACATGCAGCACTGCCAGTCAAAGAGAGCATCTGGAACACCAGGAGACCTGAAACGGTGCCACAATTAGCGACACTTCATCAACCAATCCATTTTTTCCAGTAAGTGAGGCTCAATAAGGCCAAAGGCCAAAACAAATGATGAGAAATGAACTGATAGCTTTACTGTAAACCGTAGGAGAGATCAATTAAGCACCCAAATGAAACAACTGCGCAACAGGAGCAAAACGTGACAGTGACACCAGCCGGATGTCATAAATGTTGGCTTGCTGCTGGTCACTGCAGATTTTCTTCCCATTTGAATTTCTAAGAAATGATCCTTTTGAGAAGAAACAGACGGCGTTGGGCTCTGTTTACACACCATAGTGCACTGCTGCTTGGAAAACACGTCCCTTAACGTAAAGGGCGACTAGGAAAACAGATCCCGCTCCCCAAAAGGCTGTGCCATCTCTCCTCGCACACTGCAGCCATTCAGCACCAGTTGTCTGGATTCTTCTCATTAATTGTTCAGTAAAATTTTAGCAGAAAAATGGCCACTGGCGGTCTATCAAGGATCATTACATCCTACTGGTGTCCTTGCCTCGTTTGATTGCTCATCATGTGACAGGGCCACCGGCCTGGCACACCAACTCTTAGCAGTCAAGTTAAGTAGCCCGACATACTCAGAATTCACCAAACAGAACGAAAATAAGACGCTGACTCAAGACGTTTCCTTAGTAATTGACAAATCAAAACGAATTCAAATCATGCAGGGAGAACTCTGGGAGAGGCCCGAGAGTGAAGGCGTGTTTACTGGAGGACGCCTTGCTCTTCATGTGGCCCCTGGCCTGTGCGCATTTCTGATGCCAGCCAGCAACACAAATGAGGAGCGTTATCTTACAGCACACACACACACCCACCCACCCACACACGTCTTGAGCGAATCTGACATTTGGGCACAGTTAGATATGGCACAAGATTAAGTAGATTAAACTTACCTCGCCCTCAGTGGTCTTAATCAGAAGCAAGGTGGGCTCATTTCCTTGACACTGCGCATAAAATCTGTGAATAGAGTTTGTAAAACGCATTAAAGGTCCATAAAGAGGGATCCACAACTGGTCACATGTTCATCGTGAACGTGCACTAGAAAACACAAGGAACCTCACAAAGACTGCTAAAGGAAATCCATTTATGAAGCCCTGAGATCGGAGCGCTTTGTCTTCTTGCATCTTGGTGCCAAGTTTGATGCCACCTGCCTTGTCCTGCTCAGAGTCACAATCCGTTGATAGAGAGCCACACTTGTTCATAGATTTTAGTTTAAAAGCACTGAACAAAAAGACAAACTACAAAGCAAAAGTGTTTGCCTGCTAATCTCCTCTCTTGTGTTAAGGAAGGAAGAGAATGGGGCATTTAAAAAAAAAAAGCAAACACCCCAAACCCGCCAGGGATCGGCTAAAGATCACCCAGCAGAGATCAAGAGGCTTAAAGGGTGAACACAAAGCACTGCCCTAATACAGAAAGCCGCGATCTTCTACAGCACTTTTAGCGATGCCACCCACAGATGTATGCCCTGGACGCTCATAACTGTGCAGAAGAGAAGGCCTGAAGTACATCACCCCCTCCTAGAAGTCAGAGAGACCCCTGAATGCAAAGGTAGCCATTTGGTTACAATACTTTAAACATTTAAAAGTGAAATGGGCAGCTGAAAAGTCAGCCCACAGGTGAATCAAGCACAAGTGACAAGGTGACCAAAGGGAGTAACGCCACCCACCTGAAGCTGACAGAGGAATCTGATCTCCTCATCTACCGGTTCTTGTGGAGTAAATCACGGAAAGGTCTGCGGCTGGAGCGCCTTTACTGGAGTTCACTTTCAGACAGGTGGGAGCAAAGACAAGGCAGCAACTGGGCAGGAAGACGTAACTAAATACATGGAGGTGGCACTTCTGTTAACATCTGCCAACCTTCACAACAGCCCTGCATTCAGATAAAGAGACACCCAAGTCACATGACGCCTACAGTTAGCATGGTGCTCACACAAAACTAAATGTACTTCCAGCTTTAATGACCTTAATAGGAAAGCAACAGGGAGAGTCAGTCAGGCGGTGTGGCAGCTAAGGATGACGCCGTCCGCCAAATAAGTAAATGGACAGTCGGTATGTGGCCCTTCAAGGGTGAAGCAGACATTTTTATGGAATATCTACACTCAACGACTGACCGAACGCTACAGGGGATTGATTACCTTTTCTCACTCCAAATTAAAGAACCTCTCAGAACATTCAGTGGCAGAGTGGAGAGCTAAGCTTCTTGAACCTTTTTCAAGCAAACCATTTTAAAAGGTGGTAAAAACACACGCAAGCATCTCTGGTCAAGCTGGTAAAGCTCATAAAATGCTAAAAACTGTGACACAGGCCCACATGCGAACCAAAGCCTGAGCTACGAGGACGCAGCGCTCACCGCACAAAACGTCTGAGAAACAACACAGCATCAGGGCTTGTCGTCTGTCTGGAGGCCCCCTGGACTCGTCTCACTGTTTATCTCTCGTGGAGGCTGTGCCGTGGGATTGCCGCTGGTGTCCTCGTTGGTTTGCTGCTTACTGTCTAATGCGTTTGTGATGTCACGCTGAGAACACAAAGCCCACCTGGCATTGTATGCGGGGCGCCTCTTGAAGTTCGGTCGCACCACTATGACCACTGCAAACTCAGCTTTACTCCGTTGTTTTAAAAAAAGAACACCAGCAATACCACAAAGCCGAGTGCCAAAGGATGAGACTGGCAGAAACGGTGCCCACACTTACCTGGTGAGACTGCAGCCATGCTCAGAGGTGGTGAAGAGCAGCTGAGGCTGGCACAATGCAAACCGTTCTGGAACCCAAGACCAGATATTCCGCATCTCCTTTGAGCTTACGATGTCTGAATGAAAGTTGTCTGCGTCTACGGCCAGGTGGACATTCTGCCTGTTGGGGAAAACAAAGCAAAACCAAAACCTTCAATTGTTCATTCAAAGAATCCCAAGAGAAGTGCTGCTAGGTAAAGATTAGGTTAGGTTAGGTTTCTTTATTTAGTCATGTTTACACAGGAAAACATGAAATTTGCCTTCTCAGTTGCATCTAATAACAAGTAACAGACAGAATGAAATAAAACATACAAATAGAAATAAAAAAGGTTAAGGTAAGGCAGTTAGATAAAACATATCTATACCAAAAAAAAAAAAAAAAAAAAAAAAAAAACAGGATATATATCAAAACCTTAAACATTATCTCCGATATTTCTTATTGAAAAGTCGTATGGCACTAGGAAGAAAGGAGTTTCTGGAGCGATTTGTGTGGGTTTTCAAAGCAACTATCCTTCCTGATTTACTGAAGTTTAGTTCTACATGTAAATGGATGTCTGTCATCAGTTGAGATGATTTCCAGTTTCTTTAGCATTGCCCTCTGACACACACTAGTCAAATCATCTACATCAGCCCCAATAACTTTAGCTGCATACTTCGTAATCTGCTGGAGCTTTTTTGAGTTTTGGTTTGTCAGACTATTAAACCAGGCAATGAAACTGAAAGTGATCATGGACTGGATCATACTACGATAGAAGGACAACATGAGGTCCTTGTCTACTTTAAATAGTTTGAGTTTATGGAGGAGAAATAAGCGCTGGTTGCACTTAGAAAATAATTTTTTTGTATTTGTATTCCAGTTAAGATTGTTATCTAGGTAAGTTCCTAAGATCAGCAACTCCATCCTCCACCTACGACCAAACCCGCAGGGAAGTTGGGTTGTGAAGGCAAAACTGGCACAAGAATCATCAAGCATGCCAGAACTAGCCAGCAATGTGTGTGCCCGCCATCTGCTTGAAACAACACCGTTAGGCACTGACGGCTACCAGCTCTGTGCTCGGGCTACTCGGCTGAAGGCCTTTCAGAGCTTCTTCCAGCCACCATTAGCTGACCAAACGGCACTATCTGCTGAAATAACACGAACATGACTGGAATTCTCAAAGATTTTCATAAATCAGCTCGATAAAACAAATTAGTTTGTTAATAAGCAGAAAAGAAAGAGCCCTGAATGGAATTCAGCAACTCCTGTGTTGTGAACCTATCATGGACGATATGAACACTTTCCATGTCTTTGTCCTACAGGGCGGTTCTGCTGTGCTTTCCGATGTCAGGATGGTGAGATTTATGTGCAAGATGGAACTTCATGGAAATGTAAAACATGGCGATGGCATGAGAATACGGCAGATCTGAAAAACAAACCATTATTCATTACAAAACATCTGCCAAGAGGTACCAGGTGGCAAGGTCTGTCGAAAGGGGCACAGTAGGTAAATGAGCAGCCATCTCATATGGGGCGACGTCTCCGTCAGCCACAGCTCAGGTGCCTGCTCATAAATTCAAAGCCACAGGAGACGGCTGTAATCGCGGAGCGCACAGCCCACCCACGTCCCATTTTCCAATTCTCCACCATTTGTTATGCC
The DNA here is from genome assembly GCF_900747795.2 of Erpetoichthys calabaricus. Classification (NCBI taxonomy): domain Eukaryota; kingdom Metazoa; phylum Chordata; class Cladistia; order Polypteriformes; family Polypteridae; genus Erpetoichthys; species Erpetoichthys calabaricus. Next base: position 134,608,249 of record NC_041404.2, on the reverse strand, counting down.
GTTTCTCACACAGGAATTATCGCTTGGCCCTTCCTGGGCGTGGTGCCCGTGTGTCTGGTGACCGTTGTCAAATACATAAACACCTCAGTATGTCAAACACTCGGCTTACCACCTGACCCAGCAGTGCGTCACCACTGGCATCTCTACGTGATTGGGACGTTTCTGCAGATACCTTACACCCAACTCCATTCTGTCTGGGCAAACAATGGTCACAATGACATACTGTGCCCCTTTTTTTTAGTTTTTAACAATATTTTACATTTGTTATAAAGTTTGTGTGTTTAAAACGCAGGCGGCTACCAAATACAAGAAGGTCATAAGCAGGAGAACACAAACAGAACGGGCAGCACCTCTTCTGCTTCACCGTAATGCCTTTCTGCTGCAAAGATTTTTCGTTAGCCATCTGCAACAGCCGGATTTCTTTGCGGCTGAAGAGCCGAATAGCAAACGCTTTCTCCAGCAGTTTCTGGGACGTCACAAAGTTGCCGATTCCTTGCACAAAACTATGAATGTCCTGCTTCAGGTCTCCAGACGTTTCAAACTGATGGGCTCGAACCTTACGGAAGAATTTAAGAATGGCCAAAGCCACTCTATAGAGCACCTTGTACCCCTCCACAAAGAACACGTCCAGGACTCTAGCCGCATAGGGTAGAGGCAAGTCCCCGAAAATCCAGCGCAGCCAGTCAGAGTACACATCCAGGACGTCCTGGGACGAGGCCACCACAAGCTTGTGAACACGGGGACAGTATTTGCTGACAAGGTCTCCAAAGGTCATGTTGGAAGACTCGTATGCCAGGAACGTCTGGTCCAGCAGCCTGCGGCCGGGGTCATTGCAAGCCAGCAGGCGACAGACCATCTCGAAACACTCGGCTTCATCCTTGCTGAAATGCAGAAGCAAAGCGACAATGCTGGGCAGCACAGGGCAATAGGAGATGTCAGGGAACTGATTGGCGATACAGACGGTGATTTTGCGTACCGAGCCCGTCCCGTCACCATTCAAACAATACGTGGGGACTTGGCTGCCGTCCACAAAGTCTGGCAGGGCCAAAGAGCAGGTGCTGCGCCTTCTCACAATTCTGTCAGCAATATCTCGATAGACGTCTGCATCGGGCGTCACCGTGCGGCAAGGAACATCTCTGATCAGCTGTTGGTACACCTGGGACCGCATGCCATGGTTCTGCGACCACAGTCCCTGTCTGGCAAATTGCTTGAGGTCCCGTAAATCTGTGCAGGACAGCTGGCTGGGGCCGCTGCTGTGCGTCAGCTCGCCCATCTTCTCCCAGTCCACAAAGCGAGTGTATTCACTCTCGGCCATTGTAGGAGTGCAGGGATGGCACGAGGTCAGCTGACAGCTTGTAGTCCGGAGCGCTAAAAGACAAAATGAAAGGAGATTAGGCCAACCACAGAAATGCACGGCCTGTGGTTTAAATGGAGAGGCACCCCGATAAACGTTACTGTATTGGCCATTTTTCAGACAGAAGGCCGACGCAATGACGACGACGACGGAGAGGTGAGCAGCACACCCTGGGTGGAAAGCAAATCATTCACAGACTGCTAGCAGCTTCTCAGCGGACACTACAGGCAGGTTGTGGGCCACAGACATGCGGACATGCGTTAGGCTAAGAAGCAGCTGACCACGGATGGTGTCTGTCATGGCGGCACAGTGCGTACAGTCCTGGACCAAGCAGAGTTTGCCAGTTCTCACCAGGTCTGCGGGATTCTTCTTGGCGCACATTAGCAAACCGGCCCACTGTGCATGAGGGGGTCCTGTCCAGGGATGGCACTCCCCCTGCAGACCTCAACTGGACAAAGAGGTTGGAGAACTCTCGGGTGCCACCTAGTGGTGAAGTGTGAACAGAAGGTTACACTAACATGGCAAGCACTTCAATCAGCCGGTGGTTCAATAGACAGCCTAATCTAAATACTTCAAATGCACAAAGTTAGGTGGTGGGACTTCTCGTTGAGGGTCTGTGCGTTAAACTGCCTTTGACTGCATATGGAAATCAATTTAAGTACCAACACAAACCCTCCTGCCTATGGCTGTCTTTTATGACTTCGCTCTCTGAGCTGTGTGTGGCAGAAGGGGCACCGCTACCATCTCAACATTTCAACCAATGAACTCCTCACCTCAGGAAATTACATGGGGACTAAGAAAGCTGCCGTAGAATAAAAAAGGGCCTGGTGACACAGAATATGGCATGTGCTGCCAGCCAGGACTGCAACTGCACACAGAAATGAACCCTAAGCCTAACTCTTTACCCCACGGTGACGCAGGGCTGCTGGGCAAAGTCTCAGAAACAAGACTGATTAGCACTGTTTGGGCAAAAAGGCGAATAAAGGAATAAATATACAAACAGGCATAAGGGCAACTCAGGTGAGTGAAAGCCTGCTTGTTTCTGGAGGAAGCCCACCTTACCTAGCTTGACAATAATGTCACGGGCCCGCCGCCCCTACGTCACGGTCTACACTTCTACACCTGAGTTCACAGGCATACCAACGAGGTGCATTTCAGGTGGCATCACGTGCAGCATAGCAGTAGGCACCTGGAGTTGTAGTACGTATGCCCTGTGAGCAGCGCCACCTCACATCAACGTCTTCATCAGAATATGGCTGCATCCTGGGGGGCTTACAATGGTCCACAATAAACAGCCATAAACCAAAGCACTCGGCTAAATCCAGCGGCTTCTCAATCCAGCGAGTGTCTGTGGGATGACACGGAGTGCGTGATTCACAGCAGACACCTGCCACCACCAGGAAGTTCACATCTACGGCTCGGCGACTCCTTCGGGGGGCTTGTCGAGTACAGGAGTCTGAACGGTTCAGACAGAGCTGATGGGGGACGCAGTCTCTACGAGCAGCGGTCATCGGGCGTAAAAATGAAAGCAAGCGGACTTGAACCAGAACAAAACTGGATTTCAACATTTGATACTGCGGACCAAGAATGGCCGACTTTGAAAGAATCTCAAGTGACGAGTGAAAGCACTAAATGAATTACAAAGCCCTTTAGTCAACAAGCAAGCAGTAAGCCACTGCAGACATGCTGAACATTCAATTGTGGCCTTACAGCACAAAACGGTGATTTACTTTAATGACCCGTTACGCTAACCAGAGGTTTAGGTGAGCTCAGGTGACACATTCAGAGGTAATTTGTTGAGGTGAGCCTGGCCTCCCGACTCTCATCACAAACCCTCAGAGGTAAACTGCATGGGAAGGAAAATGGAAGAAAACTGGCCTGGGAGACAAAGAGAACAGAGAGCGTGACGGAAAGGTGACAAACAAAGGAGAATGCAGAGATGAACTAAAGAAAGACGAACGACTCACCGATACGACTGGGCACTTTCCATACTTAACTGTATTCAATAAATATGCATGCATGTTACGGTTTTGCCTTATCAAAAGCCATGCCACCAAAAGGACTAAAAGGTGGCTGTACACATTCAAGAGACCCGTGTGCCACATGGTCCCCTTTTCCTTTGTCACTCACTCCACAGCCAGGGGAAACTAACCTGAACTTTTTCTTTTTAACAGATTTTTCAGGATACACCATTTGATCTTTTCTGTCACCTCATTTTGGGACACACACTTTGTCATGAAACCCACAAAAATGGTGTCATCTGAAACGGCCATTAAAATGAAGTCATTTCACAAACAATTACGGAATGAAGACGTGGGGCACCCATACACGGGGCGAGGGGGGCTAACTTCTCTTTCTGGTGGTCATCTGTGCTTTCCCAGGAAGACGAGGCTAAGTGTTAAACCAGCTTAACCATCAAATAAAGAAGCTCATTACCTGACGACGGGTCAGTGGCCGGCAGCTTCCAGTGCCTGAAAAATAGAAAGTCACCTGACTGTGTCGGCCACCCGATCTGATAGGTCAGCAAGCAGAAAACGCGAAGGACACCACGACGACAGCCGTGCCCACCTCGCCCTATGGCATCGAGACCTTGAGGAGGCATCGGCTTGTCTCAAGCAGAAAGTGTCGCCCGAGGAAACGTCAAGTGACGGGGAGGAGCGGCTCGTTGTGTTTGCGAAACAATCTTATCTTTAGGGAGATTTATTGGCAGGAGAGAGAAAGAAAATTCAACTCATGACGGCATCGCTTGGTGCCAAACACTCTTGACAGCAAAGCGACTTGAACTTAAGTTTGCCTTAATGACTACGGCTACCCACCGCGTTACGAACACTGAAGCAGACAACACCGAGCGACTCGACCTGCGGTACAGCGTTCGTGTTCGGTACACCCGGCCACTCTGAAGGGGGCTGCGGCTTGCTGCCTTTTCCCGACGCGTCCACGACACGTCCAAAACACAACGGCACCCAATGTGTAGATGTTCACTGACAACAATAAGGACGTTTTAAAACAAAGATAACCCTTTAAAAAGCCCTACCTGCCGTGCTAGTTTCTCGATCTAAGCCGCGGCTCTACGTGTACGAAGCAAGTCAGCCGCCATAACGCAGGCAGACACGCGCACGCGCGCTACAGTTCACTACATACTTCGCGCGGACTACCCCTGAGCATGCGCACTAGGTAGGAGCGCGAGCACGCGCCTCTGCGGGTATGGCTCACTTTAAGTCAGATGGACTTTTACAGAAAGGTTCGTAATGTTCAACAAACAGATTTGGGTTGGTTTTGTTCTTTCTAGTTATAAAAAGATGTTCTCATTTTTCTTTGTTCAGTGCAGTGTTTTTCTAATAAAGGTTAAATCTCAAAAAAACGGTTAAACAATTGGAGTTGAGAAACCTTTGCTCTCACCAAACATAAATAATGGATAGTGATGTCTCGGCAAGAATGTTTGCTTTTAATAACTTACTGTTTTTTGTCAAAAAAATACAGAAAAACAGTTGTGTACAGATGGGTCGCTTTAACTTTAAAAAGCAGTGCTACCACACCTAGCAGCTCAAAAGGTTATATATTGGGTTTGAATTTTATCTTTAAAATTAATATGTATAATTCTCTCTTAAATCTACATAGAAGCCATGTAATTCAAACATAAATAAGTAAAATGGCAGCATTGTTTCAGGCGGCCAAAGCTCGCCTTTCTCCACTGGAATCCACACCCTGCTGTACCTCTTGTCTGAATTGAGTTTCACGAGACCTCCCTGTGTGGAGTCTGCATGTCCTCCCCGTGTCTGCGTGGGTTTCCTCCCACCGTCCAAAGACATGCTGGTTTGGTGCATTGGCGATCCTACATTGTCCCTGGTGTGTGCTTGGTGTGTGGGTGTGGGTGCCCTGCTGCCCAGGGTTTGTTCCTGCTTTGTACCCCGTGTTGGCTAGGATTGGCTCCAGCAGCCCCCCGTGACCCTGCATTAGAATATAGCGGCTTGGACAATAACTGACTGACTGTACAGCACACGAATCTGGGTGACGGGACGCGCACAACATAAGAACACAATGAGCCGAACAGGGATTGTCCAGAGCTGTTGACAGGTGGCACGGTGACTGGGCGATTGCACCATCACTGCTTGGGCCCGATGCCATCCACGCTGCCTTTGTGGAGTGTGCAGCTTTTCCTCTGTCCATCAGGGTTTTCTCCGACAGGCCTTTTTGCACTCCTAGTCTGTTTGTTTTGTGCCAAACCCGGGGACGATTTGTTACTTTCTTTCATTTTCCAGTTAATTCATTTGTGTTTCCCGCTGTAAACATTCATGCCAGCTGAACATATCAATAAACACCCCTCAGGCCTATCGTGGACTAAATTTCTTGGAGTCTTTACTGGGAAAATAATTTCAGTTGTGTTGCACACCACCAACCTTTTCTGTAATTATTCTTTTTATTTACCAAACATAGCAGTATCAGCAAACGCCTCTAGAAGAACTTCCAGAAGAATTTTTGAAAAGTATGTTGTAGAATCAAACATGCCATCAGGTGCCAGGCTTGCTCTGCTAATTCTGTGACGTGTGTACCTGCCGTGTGTTCAGGCTCCGTTCTTACCTTGTAGTTGTTCTTTATGCTCCATGTGGACTCTCGAGTCACTGTGCTGTGAATGAATGAGGTTCTCTAATTCGTGACCGCAGACTCTTTGCATGACTACCGCAGCAAGCTCCATATTGGCCCGTGTCAGGTCACCTTCAGCCCCCATATAAATGCCTCAGCGTTCACTTGGAAACGTTAAGACCGATGTTTCCAGAGGGTCTCAGTCTGGTAGTTTTGGTCCCCACCGCAGTGAGATGGCAGTGACCACATCTTCATAGTCAAACCAGACATTTGTGGAAATTGTACCAGAGTTCCAAAAAACTGCACCACACAGACTAGGTGGGAAGAGGCCTGAAGATGCGGGATTTTAAATCAGCTCATTGTGGACATCTATGAATGTACAGTAGGTGCCTGGCATTGGACTGGTGCCCAGTCAAGCGTACGGTACATCGGGGCTTCCTGGAATTGCGTATTCGATAAAGCTGATGCCGAAAGTGAATTTTAGAAAACTACGCACGTTTCTGCTTATATCATAAGAGTCCTCTTGTGATGGCAGCTGCCACGCCTTTGTCTCGCTATTCCAGAAAATAAGAGAAATGTTTAAATAGGAAGAGAAAATGAGGCAATGCCACCAAAGTGCCTGAGCTCCACATCATGCTTTTCAAATGGGCTTAGGGTGCCACTGCATGGGCTGACTAGTTTTATCATTTTAACATGCAGCAGACAATCAAGGCCTCATCTTCATGAGTATACTTTGTGCTCTAAATGTGTGAAAGTCATGATTCCTCGAACCATCACTGTTTTGGAAATGCTCACTCCATCGTGTCCCTGGTGTTGGTCAGTTCCGTCTAGTCAGCTACAAATTCATATTACAACCCTGAGAAAAATGAAACACCAAAGAAAACTCTAAGAGAATTCACAAGACATGCGGTAGAAAATCTCAATCAGCACATTCCTGGACAAGTGCATGTACAGTAAAAAGAGTGGCAGCAGACCTCAGGCAGAGTCTTGGCCCTTTTAGCTCAGTGTGTCCAAATGCTGCTGTTTGTGCCCCTGCATTCGTGCCCATCATGCAGAACAAACAAACACCTGGCACATTTGTCATGCCCTGCTTTTGTCCTGCTTATACGATTACTAGAGAGGCCAATGACTCAGCTGTTCCTCTTCCTCTTCCACATCTTCCCCTTCTTGAGATTCCTCCACCGCACCAAGGAAAGCTATGTAATACCCGTTGCAGTAGACGGGCAGCTTGTTGGGGCAGGACTGCACCTGCTCCGGCTTCAGGGAGCACCATGGATTAGCGCCGCTTGTTATGATGTGGCACTCGAGCTCTGCCAGGATCTGCAGGGAGTACTTCAGCTCAAGGTCACTGTGGGGACAAAGAGTTAAGCCACGGTGGCAGAGACTTTACAACGTCAAAAGAAAAATCCTAAGCTGCCGCTGACTTTAAACAACATTGTGCTAAAGGTGACAACAAGTAGAAGGACAGAGAAATACTTGGCACAGAGACGACTTTCAACACAAGCGGTTTGTACCAAACAGTCTCAGGTGCAAATGACAAAGTGTGAGGAGCCCCGCCGCATGGCATCCTTCTTTAGCCCTCTTTGTGCTCTTGAAACAATTAAATGGACATTTGCTCTCAAGTCAACTGATGCCATGGGAAAGGCAGTCACATCTGGGATATTCAAGGACCACAGTTCCACATATTAGAGAAAGAAATGATATACCACATATGTACTGTATAAATATATAAATATATATATAGAGAGAGAGAATTGAAGAGCTCAATTTAAACTGGCCATTGAAATGCTAAAGTGACAAGCAGCATGGCAGCTGTCAGAAAAGGTGCTGTTGTTGGGTATCTTCATGCCACCATACGCACATTTGAGCCCCCTACTGGAATGTTTGCCTGTGAGATGTTTAACATTTCGTGTCAGCCTGTCAGTACACATCTATCTATTATATAGTGCCTTTCACATCTATCTATCTATCTATCTATCTATCTATCTATCTATCTATCTATCTATCTATCTATCTATCTATCTATCTATCTATCTATCTATCTATCTATCTATCTATCTATCTATCTATCTATCTATCTATCTGTTGTGGCGGATGGCCAGAGCCCTTGGTTGGCCATGATGCCTGTGTAATGGAAGGGCCTGGGGTGAGGGTGTGCTCAGGGCATTGTCTGCCCCAGGATGCTAGAGGGCAGCCCCCAGTGGGTTCTAGCAGGGCGTGCTAGGAGTTGGAGTTTGTTACAGCCCTGTTGCCTTCCATGGGTGCGACCTGGGGGTGCTGCAGAGATCCACTATGTCAGGCTTCTGCCACACCAGGAGTACTCCAAGGTGCAGCATAAAAGAAGCCAGCAGCTACTCCTCTGGGAGCCAGAGTTGGGAGGTGGAAAACAAAGGAGGAGTGTAGACGGACTGAGAGTGAGAAAGAGAAAGAGAAGGATTGAAGAGAAGTGTGCTTTGTGCTGTGTTTGGTGCTTTGAAATGTGTGCTGGAGTTGTGTCCTGCATCTGCCTGTGTCAGGTTTGGGTGGCAGGATCGCCCTCTGCAGGCCACAATATATATATATGTGTGTGTGTGTGTGTGTGTGTGTTTGTATAAATGGTGTAATGGAATGTTAGGCTGTCAATGGCATGAGCAGTAGGTCACAGCACAGCGTGAAGAGCCACACAAGCCTTCATGTGACTGACAGAACCACAATGGCAAAGCACTGCGGGTGTCAAAGGGTAGCAAGTGCTATGAGGTGGCCGTCTCTATCACGAGTGCGAGAGGACCACACGTCTGAGGTGTTTTCTTTTCTTCGCTGTCTTCTTTCTCGTGTGTCAAATAAGCAAATGACACATAGCTACAGGAATTGCACTTGGGTGGGCCTGAGCCCCTGCCTATTTCTCGTTTTGCCATCATTTCACTTTGGGCCTAATAATCGTCAGCCAAGACTGGTCTGAATTTCTAGGAGTTCTTACTTGTAGAAAGTGAAGAGTGAAGGGATCCGATAATCTCTAAGGAGAAGCAAAGTGGGTAGCCATCCCTCAGCCAGGCCCTGCGAAGCGTGAAATCCTGCAAAAGAAATTGACAATTTTTTAATTTTATAGCACCTTGACTGGGCTCAGTACAGCAGGCCAAAGCATGAAGAACATGACCACCCAATGAATTCAACCAACAGACTTGTTTCACCAAGTGAGCCCAGCCAGGGGGCATGGAGTTTGTGCTCGATCTTAAAATACAATTGCTCATTTGGACACGGGTCACCCTTCAGGTCCTGTTATCTTATCACACTCGGTTATTTTTGCACACCATTGTGGCTTTGCTCAAATAGACAGTTTTATCCAGCGCTGGCCTCTCGGTGCAGAAGGACCATCCATTTATAGTGCCGATGCTCTGACAGGCTCAAGGAGCAGAGCGACGTGTTTTGGATGAATGAGATTACTTGTCTCGTTCCCTGCTGCCTGTGGATCCTTTCAAATGAACTGCTGACAAGCTGGCCTTGGTGTCAAGGCAAGTGACATGTGGCTGTCAGCGGCCTGGCTGTATATTTAGACTATCTGTGTCCATAAGGAAATATAATGCCAGCCAGACGAGACGTATGTGCAGCTAAAGCTCAACTAAGCACCCTCCATTGTATGAAAACGTAATTTGTCAGTGGGGGCAAAAGGGGAGACTCAGCGGGCAAATAGAGGACTTTAGCTTTTTACTTAGGCTCAGTGTCCAGCGGGCAGCGTGGTGGTAAGAGGTGCCCCTCTGCATATCAATCCATCCACTTTCTTATCTGCTTGAAGAAATGTTACACTTATGCGCAATGACTTTGAGGTTCAATTACGTGCCAGCAAAAGGCTTGTGTTAAACTCAGATTGGGTCATAGCTGGGCATTAAAACAGGGCAGCCAGCAGTACATATGGCTTTTTGCTTTTGCTTGTCTTGCTCAGTGAATGAACAGTGAAATGGCGCCGTCTTATTTCACATTGATGTGAGCTCCCTCAGCTGACTTGTCTCGATTTATACAGCTGGTAGATTTCTTAATGCCAGACAACAAAAATGTGCGTCTTTAACCTCCACAAGAGCTGCTCCGCTGTGCCAGTTTGATAAGCAGAGGCCTGTGAGTCAGCAAAACTCTCCTGCGGGGTCCTGCAGTTACAGAGATGTGGATGAATGTACTTTGATAGGGCAGGGGCCACCAAAGAACAAGAACAACGTGTCAACGTGCCTTAAACGGGCTCTTCTGCTGGGACGTTAGCGTGCCACTTTCTGTAACGCATTCTCATAGTTCTCATTCTCAGCACAGGATGATCAGTGATGCTGTTTACATAAGTCGACGGGATTTAATTGAACTTCCCTCCTTGGTTTGTTTTTTTCCTGGTGGTATACTGTAGTGCCACGCGGTCCCACTACTCTAGCGCTCCGCCAGTATTTGGCCAAGCCAGAGACATCAGAGATACTTGGAGCTTAGAAAGAGCATAGCTCATGCAATGCGGTGGAATGCTAAGGGGGTGTCTGCTCTCCAGGACCCCCACTGTGTCTGCCTTTGTCTGGCATGACTGACCAATGGCCTCTGTTCTCATCTGGGGTGATCTCTGCTGTTATTGTCCTTCTTCTTGGTTAATCAGCTCAGACTTGCTTTGTTTCTCAGCATTTAGTGGATATTTTTGTATGCGTTTTGGACTTTTTCCACTTTACCTGTGAAGTACTCATAGCACCCCTAGCCTGCGCCTGACTTGACGTGACTGTTTCCACAATCCCTTATGAGATGTATCAGGTGCACCAGAATGGACTAGCAGCAGAGTTTCAGCCTTGGGCTCGTGTGGTCTCCGTGTCTTACCTTTGAGAAATGCTTCATTCAACGTGTGCTGATGGGTGTCATGTGGAGAATGGGTAGCAGCTTAGAAATGTGTGGCCCCGCAAATGGGCAAGGCTGTAAAAAATAGGGAGAAAGGGGAGGAACAGGCAGCAGAGATGTAAACTGACATGGCAGCGCAGGAAGAAGGGCAACCATCATGAGCGATAAACTGTCAACAGCGCTATGTAGTATAAAGTCAGCAGCTGTAAAACAGACGAACAGTCAGCTCGTTAGTCTTTAGGACCAAACCAATGTCAGAATAAAACCTTCTACCACAATCGGGTTCACTTACCCGGATGAAATCCCACCACTAAATCAGGCCGTGCAGCTTCCCGTGTCTCCACCATGCTCTCCCAGAAGATGTGGTAAAACTCTTTATGTGCACTAAGGTAGACTTTTCCTTTAGGCCCTAAAGCCTTTAAAGGGGGTCTTGAAATGTCTCCCTTGACAACCTCTGGGCCCACCATCACCACCTCTAGGCCTTGGTTTCCAGAGAACATGCGAGCCAACTCATCCATGTCTGTTACTCGGGCATTTAACGTCTCTGTGTGAGAGGCCCCCACCACGTGGATGGTAAGGGGCTGCTTAAGGGGATTGAACCCAAAAGTTTTCAGACCAAAGCCAATGGTCAGGGGCCGTGAAAGAAACTCAGAAGTGACTCTTTTGACCGACTCCTTCAGGTCCGGGTCTTCTGGACGTGGCTTGCCTGCATTTGACCACAGGATTCTCATGGGATCGCTCTTGAGCACTTTGTCAAGTTCATACTCCAGATTTTCTTGCATTGAAAGCCAGTCGCCCCAACCTGTCAACTCATGCGGCTGCCTGGTCCAAGCACAGGTAGTGAAAGGAAGAACTCCTGCAATCAAAAGAGCAAGAGAGTACAGGACAGTGAAGATGCGGGTTTGGTGGAGAAAAGGCTAAAACTCTGTTGGCTTTAGAATTTCCAGACAGTCTACTTGGCCGTCCTCATCGATGGCCCTGAGCTTGGAGTTGTCATTGAGAGCGTTGAGTTTGGATGACAAGGAAGTCTCAGTGTTAGAGTCGAACGCTGCAAAGGTGATGAATGGAACTATGGCAGCATTTTATCAGGGATTACAGTGTGTCAGGCTCAAGGAGGGTCCTCGGCCCCCTTTATTTATGTCAGCTCATTTTTGTTATTCCAAATTTATTTTGTGTGCGAGGAGCTTGGCAGTGCAGGAAGAGTCCTGAAGTGGCGAGGTGCTTACAACGCACAATGCACACCACACAGACAGAAGATTGGGGAAGTGTTGAAAGAAAAACGTATATATATATACTGTATATATATGCACATATAATACATGTCGGGGCAGCAGGGTGGCACAGTGGTAACACTGCGACCTAGCAGTAAACAGACCTGGGTTCACATCCCGGGTCCTCACTGTGTCTGAATGGGTTTCCTCCCACAGTGAAAAGGCATGCAGCTTAGGGGGCATGGTGGTAATAAAGTCCCTAAAGTGTGTGGATGGGGGGGCGACTGTGTGTGGACTGGCACCCCGTCCAGGGTTTGTTCCTGTCTAGTTGGGATTGGCTCCAGCACCCCCTCACCTTTGTTCATGACTAAGCGGGTTTGAAAATGGCCGACTGACTATACAGTATGTCTGCATTGCCATGGCATGGGTCTGGGTATTCCCCAAGGAGGCCAACAAGAAACTGGAGGGGATTGGAGGCCCAGATCAGCCCAGTTGAACATCTTACTAGTGCCAGCCTCACCAGGTAAAGTAGAAAGAAAATGAAAAAGGCGACAACTTTAAAGTGCTTACCTGTGAAGACGAGCCACTCAACCAGACGGTCAATGGCTGCCAGCTGAAGCTTTTTGCAGAAAGCTTTGTGAGTTGGCCAGTTCACCTTCTGACAGCTGACACTGCAGTAGTACACATTTTGACACCTGAAAGGCAAGAACGAGCAAACTGACGTGATTTACTTTATTGCCATCAAAAACATCAGGTACATGGAAATTGAATTGCTGAAGCTGTCAGCATTAAAACATGAATGCCAGCGTAGAACATATGGGCCACATGAGAACACACAGCCTGAGCGCCCTGGCATTTATTCAACACACTTTGACGGTTCAGAACGCACCTTTTACAGTCCTGTTTTCATATCTGCCAGACTTGGTCTCGATTGACATGAGATGTTCACCGTACAGTAGGACGATGAACAAAGGGCACCCATCACTTCTCATCCAGTGATAATGTTGACTCCTATCTGCCCCTTCACCCATTCCCAAATCTGCTCAAGCCAATTTAAGTTCACAGAGGGATCCTGGCAGCACTCCGTGCAAGGTGAGCACCCCCCCGAATGGCACTACACTCCATTGGCAGACAAATACGAACTCCAGCACGTGTCCAGAAGGTGTCTGTGGACGCCTATTTGAAATGGAACTGACATGAAAATACTGAAAGGCCACGTGTGATTCATCACACCTTCTCTTACTGGAGCTGTGAGGCAGCAGTACAAAACGTTGAAATGAAAAGTCTGCCTGGAAGTGGGCCACTGACTGATCACTTGTGAAATCTTCCTAAATCAGGACCCCTAGCTACTTGGCAGTGTGGTCCTCTCACAGTCTCTCCTCCTCCATCTCCAATTCCCTTGCTGCTTTTTCCATTGATACCCCATGATAGACTCAGTCACACACACAGGCGCCAAAGCCAGCCATAGCTTAATGCCCAGCACACTGAGTGGAGAAGGCACCTGAACGCCATGGCTTGGACTACTTTGAGCTCAGATCCTTACGTGTTTGTCATACGTTGCAGGACTTTGACTCCATTGCACTTTGCTGATGACTGCTAATCTGCGTTGAGCCCATTTTTCCAGACAGATGAGCTGCCCAATGATTTGATTTATTTCATTGTAAAGGCACTTTGTTATGATGTGCCCCACAGAGGGCAATACATACAGTCAGTCAGGGTGTATTGATTGTACGCTTGGGATACTTCAGACTTTATGCTTAGTATGTGATATTTTTCACCCAAGAATGACAAGCAGCTCTTACGGAGGCTCACATGATGAAAGCTCTTAATAGGATGTGCCCGCTTCCTTGTGCCGCTGACAGACTGCAGAGGAGATTCACTGGCACTCAATAAGCAGAAAGCGATAAGCGTAAGACCTCGGCTTACTTCATTGACATTCTTTATTGTGCCAATGGGGTCATTAAAATATCTCGGGACATCTGCCTGGCACATTCACATTCCATGTATTTGTTTTAGTTTAGCTGACACTGTTATGAAGCACAATTTAGGACTTAAACGTTTATTATTATTATTATTATTATTATCCATCCATCCATCCATTATCCAACCCGCTGAATCCGAACACAGGGTCACGGGGGTCTGCTGGAGCCAATCCCAGCCAACACAGGGCACAAGGCAGGAAACAATCCTGGGCAGGGTGCCAACCCACCGCAGTATTATTATTATTATTATTATTATTATTAAGCCAAGTCAAATAACTCTTCCTTTTGTAATAAGTGCTGTTTCTAGTGCTGACCAGAGTGCACTTTGGTCCTTCCAAGGTCATTGATTCTCCTCTGCCAAGCTCTCGTGGCACAAGATGCCACCAATGATATTTGAGGCTGAGCACAGAAGGCATAACCAGAGGGTGGCTCGTCACATGTGCCCGCCCTGCTGGCTGTCTGGTTGTCCGTTTTCACTGCATTGCCTTTTGGGGAGCCTATTAATCAAAGTTGCTGGACTGTAGACGGTTTCTGTGAGTAACTCTAATTCTTTTGGTTCTTGCAGATGGAGACACCAAACGTATGAAGCTAAGTGGACGTGGAGACAGTTAGGTTCATTCACAAGTGACTCCTTACACCACTGGCCAAATGCTGCTGCTTTATGTTTGTGCCAACCACCTGTTGGTCCATCTTTGGGCCGCTGGTTCTCAGATTCACGACTTGCTCACTTACAGTACAAGTGGAGGTTTCAGCTCATGTAATGTAAGACACATGACAGGTAGAATTTCTTTGAAACAGGAATGTCCTTCTATCTTATAGTTAACCATTGCCCAGATAAAACTTGATTTTATTTTTAAAAAGCCTTAAGATGGTACTTTTTCTCATCTACTGTACCATTGTGCTGCACATTAAGGAAATATTAGAATCTGATTGACCAGATTAGGGCTACAGTACCGACACTGAGTCTCTGCCATGGGACAAAGAAAGAAAGAAAGGTGCTACCGAAAACGACAAGAAGCTGCGGCCATGGCTCACTGAAAGCAGTCAAAGTGACTCAAGTGACTGCTTTGTTAGTTTGTGCGTCAATAGGGGAACCTCAAAATAAAATGTAGAAAACACAGTGCTCATAACTGGGTGTGTGAGACAGTAGCCTCACTGGCAGGCCATTGTCACAGCGTGTCCAGGACATATTAAGGGCTATGACAGAAGGAGACTGAGGAGTTTTATGACTGGATACAAAAAGCCAGGAGAGCATCATGAAATAAAGGAAGAGTAAATGAAATCAGGGACGTACCAAGGACGAAAACAGATACAAATGTCAAAATCAAAAGGCAAAACCGGCTGTGTCATTTGGAGGGTTTCTGTGACCTTTGCCCCCCTGATATTTGAGAGCACTCCCAAAACCCATCCAATAGATTTAACCTTCCAGCCTTTTGCAGACCTTTCTCCTCCTGTTGTGCATTCTGTCATGCATGGACCACTGGGTGAAAACCTCTCTCCACAGGGGACCACCCTGCTATTCCAGCCAACACATAGGTTGAAATGACAGCATTCCCGACGAGGGACAGCTAGGCACCTAATAAACTGCTAAAGCTGTGGCACGCAGGTCAAGGAGAAAAGAAGATCAAAAATTGAACAGACCCTGCTGCTAACGCTCCTTTGCTTTTTCCTTGCTTGCTTCAATGTTTTTTGGTTATATTACGCCACACCTTTTGTCAATCTGGCATTCTTTGACATGTTTTTCTGTCCAAGGCTGAGTGACCACTGAGAGGTGCCATCATGTTTCTTGCCCATGTGGTCCACGACACCTCTGTCAGGCTCTGCTGTGGGCTGATGATGCATCATGGTAGCTGCTCAAGACTGCAGCCACCTGTGTCTACGCTGGCAGACATAGCAGATGTTTCTTCAGTTACAGTCTCATATTTTTCTGGCACTCTTATACTGACACCTGACTTACTAAAAAGCTGGAACAGAAAAAGCTGCCAGTCCTCCCATTAAAAGTCATCTGCTAAGCTATCAAATCGTAAAATTAGATCTAGCAGATGACACTTTTATTGCCAAGGCCAGTGACAAGGTATGATCACAGCAAACCAGGACATTTTATTGCAAATCTTGCTTTCCATTTTACCTTTTGCACCGGCGAAGTGCTGCAGGATCTATTAGGTCTTGTGGAAGCTTCTTACACTCAGCACAAAATTTGAAAGTGTCCTCAATCTTCTGAAACATCTCGCGATGAGAATGGATTCCAAAGTCCTTGCCATATTTTGTTCCTTCCAAGGCAGACCTTTACAAAAAAACAAGAGTGGTAGGGTAGCGTCATTGAAAATGGACATCCAGTATCTATTGGCAGTGGCAGCTGGTGTAAACATCTGGGCAGGGCAGTATTTTAGAGGGGGACAAACTGAAGCAGCACTTCATAGCTCAGAAGAAAAGAGAAGAAAACACACACACACACACACACACACGCACACACACACACACACACACCGACTCTAAGGATGCATACACACAGAGCCCTTAGAGTAGTGAGAAAAGCGCTATAGAAATGTAAAGAACTTGTATTATTAGTAGTAGTGTATCGAGAAACATATTGGTGGGTGGGCATATATGAAACTAGGTGGGCAAATCAAATTTCACCCAGATAAGACAGTTTGTAGACCTTGAGCATCAGCAGCCAACCGAGGGGGTCTCAGTAAAGCACACAACGTTAGAATTCACACGCACACAAATTCAAAGAGCCAGCCCGCCATCCAGGAATGGCCATTTAACTGGCATGATGGCCCCAAGCTGTAGGCACCAGTAATGGCCTGCTGTGAGCAATGCTGTCAAGTGAATATTTTTCTCTCCCTCGCACAGTTCAGCCTTCTTAACCTGCAAGCCCTTAACAAACAGTAGGCCTCTGACTAAAGCACACTAAGAGAATAAAATGGAGAATGTAGAAAAAGAAAAGGCCGATTTTGAAATGCTTGCAAGAATAACCAACCACCTGCATTGTTGTACCCTAAGTCTGTTGTCAGGATGTGGACAAATAATTTTGCTTGTTTGTATTTATTAATATTTAGTTTCTATTTTGTGAAATAAATAACATTATTTAGCACAGCATGGAATTGCTGCCGTCATTACTCGTCGTGTTAATTTTGAATGCTTACAGTTGCAGGAGCTCTGGAATGAATGCCTAGTAAAAGAAGGCCCTTAGTTATCGAGGCAACTGTTGTTACATTACAGGCGTTTAGGCACCACAGCAATCTCAACCTTTTTAACGTATGCTTTCAAGTCGTGATCGCTTGCATAAAATCACCCTGAAAGCAGCATTACAAACTCAGGAGTTTCAAAATCTCCTTGCAAACAATACAAACACAAAGACTTCTGTATTCATAGTTGGCTTAACGTTTGTCATGACAAGAGGTGGAAAGTCTGTGCGTAAGCTCATCCTCAGTCACGTGCCTTCGTCTAAAATCATAAGTCTGGTCGTCCAGTCCAAGGTCCTTTATCTTCTTTGTTTTCTTCAAGTGAACGATTTATGAAGAGATGCTTCATTTAACAAACCACCAAAGTTTCTTTGATTTCTGAAGTTCTGCTTGAAATTGCCATCTTCTTAAAGTGGCACTCAGTCATCTGTAGTTATGTAACGTTAAAGGCGGGTGTGAACTGTGAACCATTGACGTCAACATGGCATAGTGGCTCGACGATTGTCCAATCGCATTAAATTAAAAAAAACAATACTACTGCGCTAATGATAAAGGTGGGAGTGTCTGCCCAGTCCCCGGAAAAATATGAAAGCAGCCAATTACAGAGCACCCTCAGGTCACCTGCTTGCCAAAAGATGAGGTAGTTACATGGCGTCCTTCACTCTGGAAATTGAAAGAACCCATTTTGAATGGACGTTGACATGCGCTGACACTACCGAGTTTTTACAATATTTGTGGGTGCAGCACCGCTGCTCCCCTCAGTACAAACGGCCATTGAGTATTAGCCAAGTTAGCATCCTGCCACGTTACAGCTCTAAATCTAAACTGGTGAGAGGGAAATTCCTCCTGAGCCTGTCCAGGTGCGTGGGCAGCAACATTGGCTGGATTGCCAGTCTTTTGCGTCACACACGCACATACAGCAAATTTAGAACTTCATTTGTACATCTTTGTCACATGAGAGGAAACCTGAGATCCTGGAGAATTACATTTAAAAAAAAAACAAAAAAGCGCGGACAAGGGAAGAATGTGCAAACCGAGAGAAAGCCTGCAACAAACACGAAAGTTTTACAATGCACTGGTGCTTTGCCAACAACAGAAATTAGGATTTGACACGTCCATTAGAAATGAAAAGCTTGATGTTAGATTGAGTTAGGAGAAGTAGAAGTTGTGTTAGGGAAAAAGCTTAGGAGTTATCAGGATTCAGGCTTAGCGTTAGAAACCAGAGAGATATGAAGAAAAGCAAACGACAAATCTCAAAACAGAAGACAAAACTTGTAGTGAAATAAACAAGGGATCAACTCTGACTAAACACCTTCCCTAAGTAAACTTTGAAATGTATTAGTTGTGTTTATGAGAATGAAAAGATTTGATGCCAAGTTTAGCATATTGCCATCTTTGATAATAACAGCACAATGATGTCACATCTCCAGTGATTATGTGACTGTCAACGGACATTATGGCTGTTGTGTTAAAATAATGCTGAGGGTGCCTTACCTCAATGACAGTGTGGAATGATATCCAGAAAACAGCAAATAAATGAGTTAAACCAAATAACAATATCCAAATGAGAAGGTAACGCTAAAGAAACGAGGGCTCATGAGAATCTGGTACTTAACTGAGGGATTGCTTGAAACATCTCCATCAGTTCATAAAGAAAATTCAGCTTTGTACCCTGGAAATCAACGACTGGACAAATTCAAGCTTCTTGTCTTTAAGGGTGGAGGCCGCTTGACTGCTCCCATGGCAGGCCATTTTGAGAACAGGACGTAAGTAAGGACAGATTGCACTCATTCTCATATCAGTATTCACCACTGACACTACCTGATGAGCTGTTGTGATTTTGTTTTTAATTTTTTGTCTCAGTTTTTCTAATAATCTCCATATAGCAGCAAGGTAGTGGAAAGAATAGCAGGAGTGGACATTTCTGCCTCCATACCTCACCAATCTAAGTTCACCTGCAGCACAATGGAGTTTAATTTGAAGTGAATGTGCCGGTTGGAGTCTTCACTTTCTTCCTTATCTCACCACTGAGTCTCAAACACTAGTAAGACATTTCCTTGGCCTCCTCCAGTTTGTGTCTTGTGCTTATGCACTTTGTTTAGACGGGCGTCTGCTGAATAACTAATTTACGGAAGTTATGAGTCATTTTTACTCATTTATATTGGTCCTAGCGATTGCCAATGTGTTGCTTGTTGAATAGCAAAAGCAATTAGGATTGTCACACTCTATGTGACAGTGACAACTCTGCCGTGTACATTTGTTACACAAAACATTTACTTCTGTATTTTACAGCATACTTCATATCAATTTATAGGGGTGCTGGAGAATAGTAATGAAATCACGCTGGACTCAAGACCGCTCACCTTACTGCTTACACCAATAAACGTAGAGCTGGTGAGAAAGATGTGCAAATTAGAGGAGTATATGGAGAGATTTTGGAGATCGCTTTCTCATTCAGGCCTTTCTTAAAGTCTCTGGTATCAGTGAGAGCCACAGACCCTCAGCCACGGGCTGACCTCTGTGTTAGAGTTGACTGCAGTTCTAAAATCCACAACAGTTAGGGTCTGGACAGCCATGTCACCAATGTGGGCCCAGCATGGTAACATATTTGCTTGGGACAGGCCATTATCCACTGCTTATCTGAGGTCGGGTCGCGGAGGAAGCAGCCTAAGCATGGAAGCCCAGACCTCCCTCTCCCCGGCCACCTCCTCCAGCTCCTCTGGGAGGACCTGTCTCCTCTGCTTGGGACAGGCATACTTCAAAATGTTAACCATTCTGAGCCATTAAAATCCAAAAGTGCCAGTGAAATGCCCTCTAGATCAAGTGACTGGCTGAGAATTCAGAAGGTCTTTGCACTGAACTCACTTTCCTATTAGTGTTTCTGGGGATGGCTACTCTCTGGTGCTATTGGTGCCATGCTTGTTAAGCAAGAGGAGCTTACTGAAACACTCAGCTCACAGACACTAACACTCAGAGAAACGTCTGGTGATTTCATTCTCAGGGGCTTAGGATGGACTTTTTATTGATCTTGTTATTGTTGTGCTTACTGTTAACTTTCTGCAGATTGTCAGGAATATCACGTTAGGCACCACGTCAGCTCTCTCTGTAATTCTGAATCCGGTTAAGGGCTTTCATGCCTCCACCATTATTTCAGATGTATAGGAGAGGAGGAGAATGGAAAACACATAGCAGATGAAAAATTCATATTTTATCAGATGCTTCCAACTCAGTTCGGTATCTGCAGAAGTGATTTTCACTTTTCACAATAACACGTAATGAGGAGGATCTTTGAATTGATGAAGATGGCAGGAATGAATTGCGTCTGGCTTCTCATGAACATCACTTATCATACAAGAAGGGGAGCAGTTGGACTCTTAAAGTGGAAATCCTGACAGTTTTTACCAGGAAATCATTTTGGGCCAACATTCAAGTTCAAGGGCCTGGAGGGTCTCCTCTACTTTACGAAGCTTCACGGTGCGCATCTCAAAGCTTACCCTTACTGGAACATTTTTGTTAATTTTTTAATGTTTGGCTTTGCATATTCCAAAAAAAGGTGGATGGTGTTTTTTTCATTTCGTTCGGTATCAGTTTTTCTTTTGTTTGCCTGTTTCTGCAGCCTTATATACTTACATTTCCAGAAACTGTTTGCTTTTGTACATCCAGTTAGTGGTTGGTGTTTGTGGTCACAGGCTGCCTTCAAGGAAATGCCAACTAGGAAAACGTTGAACTGAACCAGAAGTCCAACTCCCCTGAACTGGTTGGAATTTCATTTAATTTGTTAAAATGTGCCATGAAAGCAGAAAGCCTACAGTTCCAGAGTTTGAATTGTCTTAAAAGGAAGGCGGTGGGTTATCTCTTCTGGTTTGTTTCCGTAACTTAACAACAAGCCATCTTTTCAGGAACATTCAATATTTCTTTATGCTTCTGGTTCAAAATGACCTAAACATTCCATTCGTAGCTCCTATGAAACAGCCGCAGGTTAATGGAGGACGTCGACTGCATTGTCTGTGTTAATAATTTACTGCATATAGGAGCCAAGGGCAGCACTTAATCCACAACTTGGAATGCACAGGCTTGGGTGTTATTGGGTAAACAGGAAACTCTTTTGTTTGTCCTTTTGGTCCTTTTTCAGTCCTTAATCCACTGTTTACTGTTTAAGTGGCTGGAGAAGGGCAACCAAATTGTTCTCATGATTACAGAGAGCTCAGCAAGGAAAAATCCAAAGTCACAAAGGCATCTGAACAGAAGCAGAATCACCATAAGGTCACAAACCTAAAAAGAAAAGTTCCAAATGAAAGATATTTGAAATCACTGTTTCGCCATTGGTCTTCCTTAAACTCCCTTAAGCAGTAGGCTGCTATTACATTTGCTTCAGAGCCAGGCCGAGGGTCAGTATGTCAGCTCCATAGTGTTTCTTAATAGTGTAGCTTCCTCGTTATTACAGTTTTATTCATATTAATTGTAATTAATTAGAAATGCCCACCTGTAGTAATCTGACTTTACTTGCCTTTTTATCAGAGAAGTGACAACAACAGATGGGACGTTTGGCCGCTGTTCTGTCGCGGTGATGTAATGACACTGAGCCTGATGTCCATTGCCGAGTCCATTCCTAGCCTGGCTTTTGACAATGAAGACGATGGTGGTTCATACATTGAACAAAGAACATGGTGATTATTGATAATTCACAGATATATGTGGAGGGAAATATTGTGAGGAGCACCACTGCAATGTGAAAAGAGGAGCCATGTTTCCTCAGAAGTCACTCACAACAACGTTTTGTTTCATCCTGAGAAGAAAGAAGCCATTGACCTCAGTAGTCCACTGGTCATCTGCAGGAACAGACCACGGCTATCCTTGAAATCCTCCATCACTCTTGCCCCAAATACATGTGTCCCATTTTATTTTCTGCACATGGTGGCGAGTCTGAGGAAAGAGCAGCTTTCTTCCCTGTGGATCGTGTTGAAGCACAGAGTGCTAAAAACAGTCATTTGCAATAGCCTCATACATACCTGCTGCATTGTGTTTTTTATCTCTCACATTAAACTGGTTGAAAACATTTTGTTACTTTAATTTAGATGATTAAAAATTTTGGAAAACTTTTGTCTCTAATGATTATATGAATATTAATCTTGCGGTCCATCCGCTGTCTCCTGCATTCGGCCCTTGCTAACCCGAACCCTAAGCCTAAGCCTGTCCCTTAGCACATTGGGATGCAGCCACAGCCGGTGATGTCCCACTGGCATTTCCTCCTGCAAGTCTCAGAAGAGTCGACTACAAAGACACACCGGACACTCGCCAAAGGGGTTCGCAGGCCTTCTCATTGTGTCAATGGCATCTTTCATTTTCCCACACAGTTTGGACACAACAATGGCCTGTGGATGATGCAGTAAAATGCCATGTTAACAGCAGTTGAAATGCTTACCAGGCCTTAGGTTTGTCCAGTCGTGGATGTAACGCCTTCAGTGATGACAGACAGAAGTTATGACCTTGCTCAAGCCATTTTCATACAATACAATATTGCCAATTCATTCAAAACTATTTCACCAGGTGTGCATCTGTCTGCTGGGAGCCAATAAAGCAGCTCTTCCCCCACAAAAGCCACAAATACTGACAACTGTTGTATGTTGGTCCCGTCACAAGAACAGTCAACGGTGAGTGATGTCAATCCTGCTTTTTTAGCTGCAAGACTAAGCAGAAATCTTTCAAAACTCCTAGACTTCTCTGTCCACTCTTGTCCAGTAATGGCGTTCACCTCCACAACTCCAAGAACACTTTCTTTATTTTTTCACGATGACTTCATCCACCTTATTATTTGTTGCTTGTTTCTATGAACTCATCATCTGGGATTGGTTTAAGCTTTTGTCATTTTCTGGGATACACATAGAGATGCCATGTTTGTGTTCTCTTGTGCAGATGTAGTTTTGAGCACAATCACTCTTTCATATTTTTAATTCTCAGATTTAGAGGGTCGTTGTCTCAGAATTGACTGTGGCCTTTTGTATTAGCCACCTTCCTAATGGCGATAGTCTGAGAGCAATTCAAACCTTTCAGCTTAGCACTCGTATGTTCTGGTACATGAAAGTAAAATGGACCGGACCTGTCAGAGCTGAATTGTAGTTTTCAATCACCCTGGCCTTGGCGTTTATGCAAACAGGCTGTAAACAGTATGCACTGCGTTCAAATTTCACGATAGCATCTGGATTGTCCGGTGTCTGTGGTCCGCAGGCTTGGCTAATGCACCACACGTGTGCTTACAGAGGTCTGCATGCTGGCCATGGGCAGTCTATGGTGAAATTGTGTGTAATTAATGTACTCTGGGCCAGACACTAAGAATCCCTGCTCTTAAAAGTTTTCAAAAGCTAAAATCTCTTTTCTTTGAATTTTCTTTTTTTCCCATTTTTAAAAATGTATTTTCTCAAATGCCCCAAACAGACAGAATCTCTGCTTGCATTACATTAGGATCACCCAGAAGATTATGTTTATGTCAAGTGTGCATAGTAATGGCGACCCTAACAATATTACCCAGGGTCCGCAGCATGTTTCTTAACGTCATACACCAAAAATACCGAGTGTGGCAAGGATATCGTGGGTAGAGGATGACGCAAAATTCCACAAGAAGCAAAAAAGAAAACCAAAGGGCACCTGCTCATCGAATCCTGTTTGCTTCCAGAACACAACAGCAAAGCGCTTTACTCATACAAACTCTAAGCATTCATATCTGTTTTTAACAACTGATGCACAAAAAGGTGAAGGCACTTGCCGAGGATAACATTATGACCCAAAGGCTGGAAAAGAATGTGTAAGACTGTCAAATCCAAGTTATAAGGCGTTGTTCTTTGACAAATGTATGCTTCCTTCTCAAATCCCTTTGATTGCATTCCAGGGTTTGTAGTCAGATCTGCTCCTGAAGATGACGTCTTAATAGTAAGTGTTGGGGACTCCTTAAGGCCTCGTGGCACAAGAAGCACGGCCTTTTCTGTACGTCACAAGTGGATTCCTGTCACATCTGACTATTTTTTGATGCTCCTGGTTAATTTCTTTCACAAGGTTCGCCAAGCCTTTCGAGTACTAATACCGTTCCCTTTCATTTCTGTCTAAATTTATGTGTAATGTCCACATGTTCCGTGGTCCATTCTTTTTATCCCTATGTTGTAATCAGGATAACATAAACACAGAAAAGTCAAATCCAGCTTGGGCGCCAGAAACACAGGAGCCAATCCCAGCAGCATTTGGCTGAAGGCAGGGAAAGGCCAAGGACCGAGTCCACTCGTGCCCATGCCCATGGCACTCACGCAGGTCAGTTTGGATTCACCAGTCAGTCTAACCAGTGCATGCTTGGGGGTGTGACAGGAAAGCCAGAATGTTGGAGTAAAGACCACCACAAGCATGTGAAGAATCCACATCTTAGGGTTAACCCTAACCCTAACCCTAATCCTACACAGACAATGACCACATACAATAGAAATAATACTCGTTTAAGTCTTGTGTTTTAATGATGCGCACACGTAGTAATGTGTACCAGTAACAATCATTTTCGTGGGATTTCGTTTTTCATCTTCTTAGTTAACTGTTTCAAACACAAGAATTAACTTACAGGGTGTCAATAGTAATTCAGCCATTTTCAACACAGGCTTGAATTGTTGATAGTCTAAATGTGTTTGGAGTTTCTCATGCCAGTTTATGCTTTAGTTCTAAGCAGAGATTACTACTGTCATGCTTTCCTGTCTGGCTGTTGAATTTGTTCAATGTCCACTTTGAAGTTTATCTCAAATTCGACAGTAAGGTTTATAATTGAAAGTGATAAATCCACTGCTGACAATGGCTTATAGTCATCTCACTTCAATTCACTCTTCACGGGGCACAGACTTTGCACTCTTACAGATATCTATAAATGTCATGCAGTATAAGTGACGTCCTCTTTTACATACGTTACAACTGAGACAATGCAGAGAAGGAGACCAAAACACTCCCAGTAATGACTGGAAAGGTTAAGCCTCAGAGGTTTAACATATACAGCAGCATTTAAACGTCTGTTCTTCAAAGGACAAAGTCTTAATTTAGTGCCTTCAGTCACTTGACTAGTAAAAAAGTGAAATGACCTGACAGACATCCATAGATATGCAGTTGGTCTCATGAGAAACGCACTTTGATTTAAAATGGCATGGCCTCATTTCAGCTGCTCATTTTGTATTCATGTCTTTAGGTTTGTTTCTCTACTTTGTAATTGTGACTAGCAGTAATTGTATTTATAACATCAGCACTGCTACTTTGACTTAGCCTTATCATGCATGACAGCAACAGCGTTGACCAATTGCAGCCTCAGATCGTTGTGTGCTTCAGCCACAGTCATCAATATGTCACGCAGTGTCCTGCAAAAGCCCTGGTGGCCAGTCTGAACATGAAAAACATAAGAAATTTGACAACCAAGAGAAGACCCTTCAGTCCATCAAGACCATTTGTTTAGCTAATAGCTAAGCTGTCCCTACATCTCATCTCACCTTCTTAAAGGCTGTCGAGGTTTCTGCTTCAACTTCAATTCCTAGTGATTTCCTCCGGAGTGCCACAACTGTTTGCCTAAAGAAGTTCTTCTTGGCTTGCGTTTTAAATGCACTTCTCCTTAATTTCCACTGATGTCCTCAAGTCTTTAGAGTCCTGGTGCTTCCTGTTTTGCTACATGGTTGTGAGACATGGATGCTATCCAGTGACCAGAGATGAAGACTGGACTCTGTCATGTTTGTCACTTCGGAGAATCTTTGGGTGCCGCTGGTTTGACTTTGTGTTGCTCATGGGGTCCCGAATGAGGCACATGACCTGCATTGTGAGGGAGTGTCAGTTATGGCACTAAGGCCATGTGTTCCCTGAGGGAGATCCAGCTGATTGTTCAGGACGTGAGCAGCTGGACCAGGCCAAGGGGGTGCCCATGTAACACCTGGCTGTGGCAGATAGATGGGTGGGACTGGACCACATGTCTGCCTGGGGGGCTGCAAACCGGGATCCCAAGCTGTTTAGTTGTGTGGTGGGTGCAGCAAAGCGCTGTACCAGTGGGTGCCCCCCAACCTGACCTGACCTGTCCTGAAGTACGCACTTCACCCTTAGGCCAATAGAGTGTTGCTACTTTATCAACCTGATAGTTATGATTCTGATTGGGGGGTCACAGTTTTGTGTGTGTTGTCATCTGAAATGATATCATCAGACTTTTTTGTTTTTGTCATAATCATTAGCAAGTGGTTTACTTTACTGTACATTTCTTTACCATCATTTGAAGACTTGGAATGGAATGATCTTATGATTTGAAATGTATTCATCCAAATGGATTTGTGCCATATTCGGTAAAGAAATGCAGGTGTGTTTGCATGTATTGCTGTATAATTTGTACTTCAGTAACACTGTTTATGGTGTCAAGCATTGGAGCCTGTCCACAGACAGGGCCACCATGCAGCATACCATATTAAACTTCATCTTCATCATCATCATCATGTCACCTGAATTGAGGTGTGAGTTTCTACTCTTTCTTCAGGCATAACGCCATCTCTTCATCAAGAAAGAATGAAAAGAGAAAGCAGGCCAAAAGAGAGAGAAACATCCATGTAGTAGCAGTCCAGGAAAAGCAAAACTCCTAAGATGCTGTGCAGGAAGATGATCTCGGCCTAAGCCTAACACTAACATTGTCCCCTTTGATTTCATTTATGTCCTCTGATCCCAGTATAAGACTGCAATGTGCTGGCAAAGAAAGCAACAAAAGGTGACATGGTTTCGTCTGTAAGGAATGTCTATTTTTATTGTACAATTGGGCTTTACATAAAAGGAAGACTCTCCTGTATATGCACTGACAAATTAAGAGAAAACTTGATAATCTGAATGTGAATTCAACCACCTATGTAATTCATAAGTTAATGTTATTCTCCATATGGTTCTTCTTTAATTGCCTAGCATGTGGCAACCATGGCCAACAAGACAACATCAAATGTAAAAGGCAACTGTGCAAGATTTTGTCCAATTTAGCACTAGTCACTTTATAAATGTTACAGAATTCTGAGTATCAATTCTCACCTGTACTCCATCTGGTCCTTCAGGTTAAGATTTGCAAGAATGACATTGGAAAGGCCAGGAACATTTGAGTCCATGGAAAAAAAGCCCAGGCAGTCAGTGTGGACACCATCTGGTCCCTTATCAGCTGGGTGGCACTGGCTGGAGCAGACATTTGCTTTGGATTTGTCCATAATAAGAGGTTTGATTCTTGAAGAATCTGTAAAGTAGAAATCATTGTTAGTTTTTTTGGACTTATCATCAATCATGTCTACAGAAAAATGAATCCATTGTATAAAACGGGTTCAAGTATGTGGCTAATGTGGTTTGGTTTCTTCAATCAAAGAGTAACCCTGAGGTGCCCAACAAGTTTCAAACAAGTGAAATCAACTCCGACTAGTGCGTTTGGAATCTGGGGCCCACAATGTGACAATGTGTCCTCCACATAGACGCTGTTCGTGAGTCCTAGCCACTCTTCTCCCATCTGCAGTATGTTAGAAGAAGAGACTCTGTGAAGGTGCTGATATCCCAATTGCAGCTCATTCTGAGACGCATCAGGCACCCTGTTGTCTTTGTACTGCTGGAGCCCCTCAGGCCCAATGTACCCTTCCAATTAATTTGTAGCTGAATGTTTGGAAAAATCAGACACTGTGCCTTTGCTTTGTTTTCTCTTTTATAAAATGCAAACGTTTATTGAATAAATGTTTAAAGCATATGATATATTGAATGTTTGTTGTTTTTTTTATTTGGTTATTGTACCAAATGTGGGTTGTACCACATGTGAATAACTCTGCCATAGTCCTGAGGACACAGTGCAATAAACCTAAACTTGAACCTGAAATCAAATTCTTTGTTTCAAAGGCAAAATAATCCCCAGCTAAAGAGTTGGTTTTAAAATTGTCCTCACAGGTGGCGCAGTGGTAGTGCTGCTGCTTTGCAATAAGGAGACTGTGGAAGATTGTGGGTTCACTTCCCGGTTCCTCCCTGTGTGGATAGCGCTTTGAGTACTGAGAAAAGCGCTATATAAATGTAATGAATTATTATTATTATTATTATTAAATTTGACAAAAAGCTTTAGGAGATGAAATTGCACTTGTGACATTACTGAATATTCACCTGGATGTGTCACTGCAGTCTACTAATGACACAAATATGAAGTCTATCTGGGTCACCTCCGGGAGCACAGCCAAGGAGTCCACAATCTCAGACACGCGCGCCTCACATGTCCCTGGCCGATGTCCATCACCTCTTTGGTGTGTGGTGAATGTAGCAAGCTAGTCACATTGCACACAGCGTCATTACATTTACTTTAAAAAGGCTGCAGGCCACATCAGTTCGGATAAGTTTGTGCAAGCTAAGGATTTGGCAGCTTCCCCAGACCCCACACACGTGGAGTCAGAGGAACTTTTTAATTTTCATTTTTATTGTTGTTAAAGAAATGGCCAATTACATTATATTTTGTTCATCATTATCAGTGAGCTAAGTGATCAAAAGGTTGAGACTATGAGGCCATTTACACCTCCGTGACCCAACTGGTGCTGTCTGTGAACCCAAAGCCTTTATTTTGGTTCTTGAAAAAAATGACTTAGTGGGAGCCTCACAGATAGAGCAACACAAGTGATTACCTTATTATTTTAAAACATGAGCAAGTGAAAGTAGGACTGAACCTGCTTCATCTTGGCTTAAAGTCCACTGTCCTCACCGTTGGGCCACACACTGTCCGTGAAGTGACGCATGTGGGCATGACGGAAGGCTCGCCTAACGTCTGCATATTTCTTAAGCCTTTCATGAATGAAGTTGATCTTAATGTCAATGGACTCAAAGCACAAGCTGAGTCTGAAGGGGCTGTCAGTTCTTCTCGTGCACACGCGCGTCAGGCCAGATTCGAGGACACACGTGTCAGGAATTCTGCAGCATGTGGAGACGTCTTTAAGAGCTGTAGGCTGCTTTTATTTTAACAATCAAACATTATGTTAAATGCACTCATCATTCAGCTTTAACTGCAAAGCAAAGTGGTTCATGGCAGTGCCCAGCCGGATGGCGGCCACTGGGTGCTGTGACTTACAGATTATCTGAGTTCTTTGTCCTTCATTTTTTAGGCATATTTCTGACATCCAGCTGTTTGAAGATTTAGATTTATTTTTATCTCTTGTCATTTTCTGACAAAACAGAAGGAATAAAATTTGTGTACATTGTAAGTATGATTTCTTGATCCAAGTTTTATTCTGCTATCAATTCTGTTTTTTACTGTCTTTGTGACGAAGGCTCTTCATTTGTTTGCATGCATGTCTGAGGTGTGTGCGTGACATTGATTGCTGTTTTATGTACGTATTCCTTACAAGGTACTATAAAGACTTTAACCTTGAAATTCTGGAGTACAATTTCATATTTCTCTCCACTTATTTCCATACCTTATTTCCCAAAACCAAAGCAGTGAAGGGAGGCCTGCTCTTCAGGTACTGCTGAGTGCTCACTTGGCTGGGTAGAGAATGGCACTCTGTCTACTTGGCAGTCTTTGCACTTCTGTGTTTCTAACGACAAAGACAACTGGGAACTAAAAGGAGTTCCCACCACCTCGACCTTCCTGTCTTTTCTCCTAACACTGGCTCTCTTTCACAGCTTTTCATGTGTTTCTTTGGCTCATTCCTGAGCCAGAATAGTGAAAAGGAAAAGGAATAAAACTTAACAGGCCTTGGATCCACAATCTATCTTTTGCAGACACTGACCTTCAAGAAGCAAGCTCTCATACAGTTTGGAGGCCTTTGATAGGCCTCCGTTTTCTTCACCCTCCACTAGCAATTAGAGCAAAACTATTTTATTTAAGCAAAAATGAATTTACAGAAAGAAAAAATCTATGAAAAATGATTCTGGCTGAGAGTGAAGAAAGGTGGAGTGCAGCCAGAGGCGATTTAACTGCGGGCCCTTGACAGGATCTGTGGGTATGCGGCTGCCAGTGAGTCTGCGGAAGGATCATTTTATGGAGTTAGGCAGGCTGAGCACAGGTGGTGTTCACTCTGACCCCAAATCAGTGGCCTCCGTAGGCATCGCCAAGGCAGTGTCACACGGGAGGCAGTCGAGGGGTTAAGTGTCTACTGACTCTCTCTCGTACGTTTTTGTCTGGAATTTTAGGGTTGTAATATTTTGCACCATAAATTCTGATAGCAATTTAGAATGTGGGCAGACAGCATAAGTGGATGATTTTCTTCATTTGCTTTTATTTTCAGCTGTGCTGTTTTTACTTTGCTTGAGTATTTGTGGTTGATGTAAGTTTAGGTTATTGTGAATTTCAAAGGAAATGTGCAATTTCCCAATGGAAAAAACAAGAAAAAAAAAACCACCAATACACCCTTTAAAAAAAACCAAATAAATAAAATCACAAACTGAAGGAAATGTCAAAAAACACAAGACAGTAATCCTCAAACCATCCCTTGCTACAGATACTACTGCTAAGGTCTAAACATTTGTGATATGTGCCGATTGACATCAGCCAGAAAGGTCAGCTGACTCTTGAAAGAAAGAGAAGGGCAACAAACTCGGGTTCAGAAAGGAGAACAAGAGCATTTAGAATCTCTTCCAAACAATAGAATTAATAAATAGATTCACTAAGCTGCAAACCTGTCCCATTGTCAAAAATGAAACAATTTGAAAACCAAAGGGAGACAGAAAAAGACGTGTTTGCTGCACGAGATCCTGTGATACGTGTAAGTGCCGATGAGGGGGCCACCAAGCAGCATCACACAAAGAGCACAATGCCTGCTGGTGACATCTGGCGAAAACTGTCTGGATGTTGATCACATTGGGACAAATTAATTGAGAGCAGCAAATCACCTGCAATTGAAACACTTCATTTGATCATGAATGACATGAAGAAGTCATTCATTTGAGTATAGAAAATTATGACAAAGATAGTCAGAAAATTAATCAATTAACTGATAAAAACCTAAAGTTTAGCTTTAAAATCAAAAAGAGGTTTTATCCGAGTAGAGAATACAAGCAATTAAAAGGGAAAACAAGAACCATTTATACAATTCGACATCTCCGGCAGAGATCTTAATAACAAAATGGACAAAAGGACACTCAAGAAAATAACAAAGTAATCAATTTTTAATAAAATTATGAAAACAGAAACAAAACTGAAGAGAAGGAACAGCAACTCCCTAACTTCCCAAAGTTCCAAAGCCAGGAAACGCATTAAGCAGGAGCTCCTGTGCCTCTGACTAGGTGATGAAATCCACCCGGGGCTGAACCGAGGCAGACGGGACGTCTCAGCTGGGGTGCTCAGCCATGTGGCCAAGCTGTGACAATGTGTGACAATGACAAAAGAACAAAGCGGAGAAAGCACAACATGAAAGAATTTGGAATTCAAGGATGCAAGCTTTGCAAAATAAACACTTGAAACAAGGATACAAACCTTAAGCTAAAACCAAATCCAATATTTTTGGAGAAATGTTTCAAGCGCAGGGCAAAGAAGCAATGTCTTTAAAAATAAACGTTCAACCATAAAGCATAGATGGAAGCTTTTTACAAAGAAGCAGGTTTGTTTTTCATAGCGAGTAGCAAGGCTTTCATGACAAACACTTCCCTTACTGATAGCCTAAACTGATGCCAAATGAAAAACGTAGAAATAATGCAGTGGTGAGGATCTTTAGGGTTAGAGTACAAATATTGCAAGTACATTGATTGTGAGGGAAGAAAAAAAAAAATATATATATATTGTGGTGGACGGCCAGGTCCCATGCTCGGCCGGGATGCCCCTTCACTGTATAATCAGGGGTAACAGCCCTGGACGGTGCAATACCTCCACCTGGATGCTGGATGGCCGCCCCCCTGGGTTGGAATGGTGCCTCAGCTTCCTGCAGGGCTCCATGGGAGATGGAATTCTCCACAGCCCTGTTGGGATCTGTGGTGGCCACCAGGGGGCGCTGCATCGGGCCCTGAGCCTGGCTGGATGAATCTTCAGCCCCACCCAGAAGTGCAACCGGAAACAGGTGATCAACCACCTGGAGCGCTTCCGTGGGGGGCTATCAAAGGGGCCAGAAACCACCACTCAGCGGCCAGAGTCAGGAGGAGGAAGAGGACGAGGCTTGATGGGAGGAGTGGTGGTGCCAGAGAGGAGTGTGGTTTTTGTTCTTGTGTTGGTGTTTTGGACTGTGTTGTGCCTGTGGGGTTCACGGGGAAGATGCGCCCCACAGGTGAAGAAAATAAAAATTTTATTTATTTTTACATGTGCCTCCATGTGAGTCTGGGCCGGGTTGGGTGCAATAGATAGATAGATAGATAGATAGATAGATAGATAGATAGATAGATAGATAGATAGATAGATAGATAGATAGATAGATAGATACTTTATTAATCCACAAGGCAATATAGCACCTGTTTTACAATATACACAAAATGGCCAATTCAACTAAAACAAAAATTCACAAAAATGACAAGACCTAAACTTTGCTTTAACTAATAGTCCTTATCGGAAAGACTCGGGCCGTCTTAACAACTTTATAGAACCTCGGGCAAAGTAGCTGCTGCCAGTGCCCATTGTGCCCATATGTTAAGAGAGACCTGAGAAAGAGCACAGCCAGCAAAATCCTGGAGTTGGAAGGCTGGAAAGTGTGACATGGACATGACTTGGGCATGGCACAGGCGGCCAAGTGAGCATTCAGCAGACCAGGCCAGCGGACCAGGCCAACCCACACTGCTTTCTTGTTCACATTAACTTATGGCAGTAATATGCATAACTTGAAAAATGCACAGGAACAATTTAGGACTCACTGCCACAAAGACATACAAATCCTACAAAGGGGAAGGAAAAGAAAGTAAAAAGTAAAACATTAAGATGGCTGGGTTCCATGAAATGTGCCCAATGTGCTACTTAAACAATGAGATGGGCCATAATAATAATAATAATAATTCATTACATTTATATAGCACTTTTCTCAGTACTCAAAGTGCTATCCACACAGGGAGGAATCGGGAAACGAACCCACAATCTTCCACAGTCTCCTTACTGCAAAGCAGCAGCACTACCACTGCGCCACCTGTGAGGACTTATCCCACATGGTCCTCTAAGACAGATTCCTCAACATTCTGAGATGAGCAGACTGCAGGTAGGAAAGAAAAGCCTCACAGCATTGGCCAAATGCTGTCATTTGTTTTGTACTTCACTTTGATGGATTGGCATCTCTGCAGGCCGATGGTTACCCCCTTGCCCTTGCCATAGTGATACTCGCTGCACATCTCCTCACTCTGATTTCCTGTCCTGATCTCTCGGTTTGAGTCGCAGCCGCACTTCATTAACAGCACGTAATTAACCCTTGATGGCCTACTGACAGCTGCACATGAGCGTACAACGAGGTAGAGAGCAATTAACAGGTCCAGCATTCGACCCCCACGGCCCACCAGTGGAGGAGAGCAAACTAAAGGGGGACAGCAGGTGGTCCTCAGCTGCTGGCAGTTTATGAGAGACAGAAATAGCCACAGCAGGCAATAAAAGCACAAGCCGGCTCTTTAAAATATGTCTACTTGGAATCTGAATCAGTGATGCTTGAAAAAGGTAGCCGAGGATTGTGAAATGGCTGGCATCAAATGATGAGGTGTTTCAAGCGTACTGATAAAATGTAATTCCTCTAATCATTTAAATGTGTAAGTTTCTTCCCACATGCACTAGAATAACAACAAGACACCATTAGATGATGCTGAATTATGTAGAGAAAGGGTTTTTTATTTTTAAATTCTGAACCAAAAAAGCTAAACATAGGAACACAGTGCTTGAGCTTTAGAAGAAGCGTTGAGTCCCATTAATGACAATGTCATGCCAATGACATTTTCAGATACTGTGCCACTCTTTCCCTTCAAGTTATTTAGGGCATATATTAAAGTTCAAATACTTAATGTATTATTACAGATTCAGTGCTTAAGCACCATTAAGTTTTCCAAAAATAAAATTCATTTCATCATGTTTAAAAGTCAGCGTTCACAGCTTTTTACATTTTCAATCTCTGAACAATTTTTTCAAACTTTCATAAAACTTGCAGGTCATTTTTCATTTACAAAAACAAGCTGTCATGCTTAGCAATCTAAAATTCACTAAAGCATTTAACCAAAATGTTATTAATTTAGATTATTAGAATTTCTCCTCCATGTCAAAACCATTTGCAAATACAGTCCAGCCTCACAGAGACATAAAACGGAGTACTACAGAAACAACTTCACAAAGTGAACAATTGATTTTCTACAAAAGTATGGAATTATTCACGTTACACTTTTACAAATGTGTGAGTTCAAACCAAAAACTTTTTGCAACTGTTATCTGCTAGGATGACAGGATATGGTCACTGAGTTTCGCTGCGAGTCATTTTCATTG
This sequence comes from Erpetoichthys calabaricus, assembly GCF_900747795.2. Classification (NCBI taxonomy): domain Eukaryota; kingdom Metazoa; phylum Chordata; class Cladistia; order Polypteriformes; family Polypteridae; genus Erpetoichthys; species Erpetoichthys calabaricus. Next base: position 134,573,723 of record NC_041404.2, on the reverse strand, counting down.
GGCTTCCTCTATCAATCCCATCAAATTGTGATTTTCTACATCCAATTAATAAAATCTGCAAATGTATTATTTTTTTCTCTCTGGATTTTTGCATTCTGATTTTAAAAATATAAATATGCATAAACAAGTGGAATTAATCATTTTGCTTACCTCTCTGAGCCTGGTGTGCTGCTGAAGGTCTTGTGCTCTGATCCAGAGGTGTTTCTTCTGGCTCTGTGTGCTGGTGGAAGTGTTGGGCACAACGCAGGCAGCTTAGAAGTGAGGAGCAGGCGGCGCGTCTGACAAGCTGCTGCTCTCTGAGGCCTTTGACTGTCCGCAGCGCCCTCTAGTGGACATCTGCAGTAACTGGAAAAGCAGCCTTTATAATCCATCCATCCATCCATTTTCCAACCCGCTGAATCCGAACACAGGGTCGCGGGGGTCTGCTGGAGCCAATCCCAGCCAACACAGGGCACAAGGCAGGGAACCAATCCCAGGCAGGGTGCCAACCCACCGCAGGACACACACACAAACACACCCACACACCAAGCACACACTAGGGCCAATTTAGAATCGCCAATCCACCTAACCTGCATGTCTTTGGACTGTGGGAGGAAACCGGAGCGCCCGGAGGAAACCCACGCAGACACGGGGAGAACATGCAAACTCCACACAGGGAGGACCCGGGAAGCGAACCCGGGTCCCCAGGTCTCCCAACTGCGAGGCAGCAGCGCTACCCACTGCGCCACCGTGCCGCCCCAGCCTTTATAAGGATTATGGAATAGTTATTAGTACCTATAAATAAAGTGGCAAGTATTTTAAGAAACAATAATTTATTATTAGTCCACAACTCACAAGACTAGGTGATGCACTTTAAAATAATTCATATATTTTAACTTACATTTTAAAGTCATTTCTACTTAGATTTTAAACTTGTAAGGAAAACAACAACTGCCAATTTTATATTGTCAAATTAATTCAATTGTTTTATTTAACATATTAACGACAATGTTAAAAATGTCTGTGATTTTAATGGTGAATACATTTGATAAGGTAAAGAACTGTAAATCATAAAATCTTAATGTACTGTTTAATTAACAGTTACATTTACTAATCAAAAATACAGAAAAATCTGCTCAAAGTTAAGCTTTTATCTTGTAAAAAATACAGTTTGTTATTGTTTGTAAAAGAGACCTGGTTAATTTAATGTTACATTACTGTAAAACACTATACAGTAAAACGCATTATTTCTCACAAAACTCACCTGTTGTAAACTTTGTATTTTTCTTGTATTATTTACAAAAGATCATAATATTAAAATAAACCAGAATCTACTGTTTTTTTACAAAAATAAACCTGATATTTTACATATGTACCGTTACTCTGGGATTATTTTTTTATGCATTTCATTTAATCTGTTAATTCTTTTGTACTGTCTTCCAAAAACAAATCCTGTTAAACTCTGAAATTAACCCTCGCCAAATAACTACATCAGATAGCATGGCTAGTAATTGGAACTGTTTATTCAAATCAAATAGGTAACATTAAGCAGTTAAATTCTTAAAAATTAGCATATGCATATTTCAATTACTTTTTTAAGGTAAGGTTAATAAATTTTGAATGCTATATCATTGACCTTTGAACTTAGGGCCTGACCGGATGGCTTGATCTCTGCTATCGCTGACGGACTTTTTTTCTGTGATGCAATCAGAATTTTACTGCTTATTCTGATTTTTTGTGGACAGAACTTTACAATGTTCCCTATGTGGTAAGCTTTTAAAACCTTTTTTATGCACATAATTTTAAGCACGTTGGTGTTCTTTTTCAAAACAGTGTTCCCTTGAATATTGTTAGCATTGTAAATAGCAAAGCATACGTGACGGTTAGATTTTGAAATGTACGCTTGTAGTTTTTGTAGCGCAGCAGCTCAAACTCTAAAAGCACTTGTACAACATTGCAGACTGCATCACAATGAACCTCATCCAATTTTTAGATGTGCAGTTGTTGATTGCAAACAGTTGTTTTTCAAATACGAAGCATTTAAGTCACATTTTTATCGGCGACATTGCAGTACTAATAAGTTCTGTGGTTCCTCTTGAAGACCTCGATACCACTTTGTCATGAATTGCTTCACTGTGTGGTCATTCAGGTCAGGATGTGCAGGGACTTATTGCTCATTTAGAGGAGCTTTTACTGGAAGGTCATGAGATGAATTGTCCTGTGAGAGGGTGTGAGAGTGTTTTCCAAATTAAATCTTCATTTACCTCCCATATGTCTAGGAGACAAAGAAACTGTACATCCTGCAACGTTACTGATTCACACAGGCCACTGTCATCACAGTTAACAATCTCAGCCGTGTCCCGGTAAGTTACATGCAGATCTAGGCCAATCCGAAGAACATGGAGTGGATGTGGAACAATTTGGTGATTTGTATCTGAGACATGTTTGCTTGTTTTATATCAAATTGAAAGGTCAGATGCTTCTTCTAGCCACCACAATACAAAATATTGTAGAAGAGATGCAAAATATTCATAATTTTGGACTGGCATACACTTTGAATAAACTGAATGTGTTTTCAAAGAATGATTTGTCAGTAGCAGATAAGGACATTGTCAAAATTTGTGATATAGTCAAGGCATCAGACTTGTCATAAGGGACCAATGCGATCGGTGTACTCAAGGCCCCAGGCCTTTAAAAACACTTCAAATATGTGGATCCAAAAAGAATACTTTTGGGTAGAGATGAACACTGCACTGAGTAATTTGCCTATTATGTGCCCGTGAAAGAGACATTGGAGTTTTTTTTTGAATTGAGATGTCTGGCAGGATCGCTTTTTGAAATCAGAAAAGAGCTCTACTGAAGTATTTTGTGACTGCAGTGATGGTCAACTAACTATTTACACACAATGCTTTTATTCTTAAAACCCAGAACGCCTCAAACTGAAGCTTTATCAAGATGCCGTTGAGGTTGTTAACCCTTCAGACTCATTTGGCTGTTTATGTATGTCATGTGAATTTACCTGCTCATCTTAGGCCAAAAGCTGAACATATGCAGTTGGTATTGTTGTGTAGGGAGAAAGATTTCAAAGACTTTGGCCATGAAAGATTTTTTCTCAATTAATAGCAGATTTTAAAAACATTGAGGACAATGGACTTGCTGTGACAGAGCAGTCTGTCATTAAAGGCACACTTTACTGCATTGCTGGCGATAATTTCTGCTCATACTGTGTTGGTGGATTCAATGAAAATATTAGCCATTCACAGTATTTCTGTAGATACTGTCTGATTACCAGGGATGGGTTTTATGATGACCCAAAATCATGTGGTCCATTATGTAGTGCTGAGAGTTAGACTTGTGCTGTGGATCAATGACAGCCTGAAAAATACCACCGAGGTTCAGAGGCTAAAGTTCAAATCTGTATTCAATTCTTTGGAATATTTTAATGTTTGCCAGCCTTGTCTTGGACATGATATTTGTGAAGGTGTGCTGTCAAGTGATGTCGCAATGTATCTCAAGTGTTTTGTTAAGAATAAGTGGATCACTTACTCTGTTCCTAATTGGCCAATTATGTAGTTCAAATATAAAGGCTCTGATGATCTCCAAAAGCCTTGTGAGGTAAGTTGTAAAGGAATTAGATTTGCTGGTCAGGCTGCTCAGAATTGGAATTTTTTGAGGCTTCAGCCTTCAATATTTGGAGAAAGAGTAAAAGATTCTGCAGATGAAATGCGGCAGTTAGTACTTCAGCTGAAAGACATCTTTGACATGATCTGTGCTCAGATGATTTCAGTATCACAGGTCGCTAATTTAAATGTTAATATCCTAGAGTATTTAGAATCAAGAAAATATGCCTTTCCAGAAAGTAATGTGAAACCAAAGACCATGACTTACAACACTATCCTGCACTAATACTGATATTTGGTGCAGTTATCAGGTAATGGACCATAAGCTTTGAAAGTAAACACAGCTACCTACCTGTACAAGGCACTTGAAGAATTTTAAGGACTCGTGTAGCACCCTTTGTGAAAGGAATCAGACGCTTCAGGCCTCTTTACCAGCTGCACTAGCACGTCCCATGGTCTTGCAAATAAAAGAGAGCTCTCTGTTTTTCTTGGAAATTAACTCTGAGACTTTTAATGATGCAATGTGTCAGTTTGGATTCAATGCTGCATTTACCAAGGTTTCTGTAGAAATCGAGTTTAAAGGAACAGCATTTAAAAAGGCCAGTTTGTTGTCATTGGAAATGTTGACTGTGTGGAGTTTGTTGAACTTGTGCTCATTTTTATCAAAGAGGAGAGTGTCCACTTATTGACACAAATGTTCCTAGCAGAGTTCCTCACTCCCGAGAACTGCAATTGACAGAATGCAATGTGTGAACATTGAAGACTGAGTTGACTTTTATTTTTTATCATCTTACATAATGCAGAGAAGAAGGGGATTTCCACTGAAGCACAGTGTGTTGTCCTCCTACACTCTCTTTGAATTTTATTGAGGTTTTACAGCTAAAGCCAAATATGTATTAAAACGGACAATATGTTGCAAATTTTATTAATATTAAATGACATTAATTTTTTCAGTTTAAATCCAGACATTATTCCTTCATAGAGATACCAATCAAGGAGGTGGATATTTTTAAGAAGCAATGTACCCTAACGGTGTTATGATGCTGTAGAAGAAAGATGTTCTACTGAGCACCTTGTACTCTGTGTATTTGGTGACTAAAAACTTTCATTTCAGCAATGCTTGCAAGCTCTGGCTATGAACTGACAAAAATATATTGTGCAAGGGCTCAACAAAATCAGTTTCTATATGATTCAAACTGTTTTCTAGGTTAACTTCCTCAAAGTAAAATGAGACAGGGTGAAGAAGTCACAAGGTCGCAAGGGGTACATGACATTTGTCTTTGGCTAATATTGGAGACAGTAAGAAAATGCTTAGTTAGAGATATAAGAAAAAGCTTAGCTTTTTCTTATTGTTTTAAGGAACTAACCGTTGTTGTTGTTTTGCAGTACTTGTGTAATAAAATCACAAGACAAAGCTCTATAAAAACTTTGGAATACCCTGGCCGGGGGGCAGATGAAGGGCGGTGTCCTGGGACTGCGCTTCTCTGTCACTTTGCCTCTGCCTGATGTGTTTGAATAAAAGATTTTTTACTAACTTTAAATATATCTCTCTGTCTTCAGTCACGAGAAACGACACCATAGAAAAAGTGTCCACAATGCCCAATATTTGATTGGTCTGCTGCAACAGGAGTCATCGCTCTAACTATTTGGTAACATTTGTCACCCAAAAATTTCAAGTGATCATTTTTGACCTCATGTTAATTTTTGGATTTGTAATTAACAAAGTCAGCAATGATGAGTGATTGATTCACACAAATGCTAAAGCTAATGAGCATCATATTACTGTCAAGAATGTGCATCCTCTTTATTAAAACCCCTGTGTGCGTCCAGTTTCCATGTGTTTGTGTGTGTGTCTTCTGGTGAAGTGCGCATGCGCGGGGCACGGTGCGGTGCTTCAAAGCAGATGCTTCAAAGTCCGCCTGACACGTCACACAAGACAGAGAGGGCAGGACCTATAAAATATTGCGCGGATCGAGCAAATCGGATTTCTGGAAATGAGGTAAGACTTAAAACAAAAGGCATGAAAAATCCAATCAGGTATTGAGACGCGGAGACCAGCTTTCTCATAGAGGTGGGATTAGTGTTTGTGGTTGTGTAAGTGTTCACTCTGATTTGCGATTCAGAAGATTGGCCTGGTAAAATGTAAAGTGTCAGTTGTTGAAGGGGTTTTCCTAAATATACGAGTTTTCATGATATTACAATAGGAAGAGTTTTAAAAGTAGATTTATTGTTGCGCACATAAAATCCGTTGCTGGGGAGACGCCACACATACAATAATCAGCTCCACGTCAGCACAGATTAAAATACTGGCTGCGGAACTGCACAGTACTTGCTGGAGAGACGCCACAAGCACGATTATCAACTGCACGCCACACATTACATCAGTTGCTGGGGAGAATCTGCTGATTGCCCACTGTTGTGACAGAAAATTAAACGCATATTACAGACTTCAAAGCCAGTATTACTGTCGGAGAAAATTACAGGCATTTTAAAGAAATACAAAGCAGTATTACTGCAAAGAGAAAATTAAAGGCACACAATACAGTGATGCATATTACAGCCACATACAAGCCAGTATTACTGTAACAGAAAATATTCCAGACATACAAGCCTATATTACTGTGTCTATCTACTAACAACATGCCACCCAAAAAAGAAGAAAAAGATAATGAGTGTCAGAAAAACACTAAAAGAGAAAGACTCAGAAGAGCAAATAGATCTATAGAGGAACGGGAAAATGAGCGTAAAGAAAATTCTCAAAGAAAATGCACTACTGTTTTAGCGCCCGTTATTGTAACGGGATTAATGTCTAGTTGTTTATATTTTCTAGCAATGTGACATTAAAAGAATTCATTTCTGGTGTTATGGATAAGATACAATGCACTATATGATGGGTTCTTTTTATTTTCAAATAAAAACTTACTCTTAGTTGTGGTCAGTTGTTCTGAGATACATTTCAATTACTTAGTGATGGATTTATTTTTATCTTTAGATTTAGAGTCTGGACAAAAAAGTCCAAGCAGTGCTATTGCTGATGTGCTCCCAGACATTTCATCTTCAGTTTTAATTTCAGTGGCAGATACACTGAAGACCTTCAGAAGCTCTCAAGAACTTCAGTATTCGAAAACGTGTTCCTGTGTGGACCCCCATGAGTAAGTACATCTCATCACATGCTTTTATAAGGTGTAAAATGTTGATCATGTAATTTGTGTTTGGCAATGGTGTTTATTTTGCCAAATCCAGAAGCATCAGCAAGCTCCACAGTCTACTGTCCTTCATCTTCATGTTCTTCATCTTCACCATTAAGCAGCAGTTCCAGAGGTGTTTCAGACTGGGCTGACAATTTTGAGATTCCTTGGAACAAGTTTCCTGAAGAACTGATTCACTGTTTTGAAAGGAAGAAAAGGCCAAGTCGAAGTTTATGACATGAAATGTGCAGAATTATTGTTTCTCAAATGATTAATTTCTGTGATTCTCCTATTAAACAAAGTACCAAAAATTACTGTCATAAAGATTGTCAACGAGTGCCCAGCATCCTTGAAGGATGTCATTGAAGGTCATGTAGTTGGACCAGGATGTCATTCACCGGTTAAACATCTCCACAATCGTGTTGACAACGTGAGAAGACCTGAAATACAGAAAATCAGGAAAAGCAAGCATGCTTCAGATCCTGATACTGAATTCCTGTCCCTGTTGAACAAAAGGCAGTGGTTCAAGACACATAGGGTGTGTGAATTGCCAATTACAATTTATGGCACTTCTGAAATAACAGAAAGCCAGAAGGATAAACAGGAGAAAATGAAGATGCTGTCTAAAAAAAGAGATAAATAAGGGAGCCAACATGAAACAGCTTTCTGAGAACTGGCCTTTCTTACAGTATGCCAATAAACTGACATGGGTGTAGACTTCAAACAGCTGACTGGGATTGATCTGAAAGAGATGTTCTTTGCAATCTTGAACCCTAAAAACCAACAGCACAGGGAGGAAAAAGCAAGTCATGTAAGCTGCTGCCATACTGGGAGTATCCAGAAGTCAGTTGGAGGGCCGCTCTGAAGATGTCAAGGACGGGGCAATTTGTCTTCTTCTAGCATACTATGATGAAAGTCCAGATGTAATGTTTCATCATATGGAAGAGTCCTTCCTTGATGAAGATGGCTGTCACCCCCTGCATTATCATTTCTGGTAAGTATCATATTTTCAATCTAAATACAAAACATGTTGGTGTAAACTAATTACAGAGATAGTATTGCTGTAAGTATTAAAATGCTTGTTGATGTGATTTTATATACATTATTTATCTACAGGTCCTTCAATCTACACTTCAAAAATGTTCACGCTGAGTATCGACTGACAGATTACAGCGAACACATTCCAACCTTAAACTCAGCACTCTGCTTGATGGTCGGCAGCTTTTACTGTTTCAATATTCACTGTCCAGTGGAGTGGACATCCACTCTTGAGTTCTTACAAAGGAGAGAATTTATTTAAGGTAACACAATTAATCATTTAAATGGTGCAGCACATATCAAGAAAAGCATCAAGTTAAAGCAAATGAGTTTGTTTTTGAGATGCTTTTGAAACATAAATCCAGATAAGGGCACCAAGGTCAAGTCCAAGTAAAACAAGAAACGGCTCCCAATCAGTCGCAAAGCACTAGCTGACCCTGCTGACCGCGACTGGAGAACCGGCAATGGACAGCCAACTGGTGGAGTATTGACCATTGTAAGGGGAAGACTTGGAACAAACAGGAAAAAACGAGTTCTTATTTGGGTTTTCTGAGTCTTTTTGTTTCTTTATTTTAGGAGCGATTGTAAAAATAGGAAGTCTGAGTCCTTATTTAAGTTTAATTCAATTTTATTTTAGTTAGATTTATTTTCTTATTTATTTGTAAAAGGTATGAAGCAAATAGGTTTGTGGTTTACTCTCAAGATTTTTTTTTTATTATTTGGAGGACATCGAGTCTCAAATTTTACCCTAACTTATCTTTTTAAAAATAAGGAACATGAATGACTTTTTTTTTTCAATTTCGAACAAGGAATGTGTTATAAGGTACTGTATAAAGTTGCATTTTAAATTTTGTGGACGCTGAATGAAGTCAGAAAAACAACGGGAGACAAAAACACCAATTAAAATAAAAAGCAATTTTTTTATTCTTGGTGAGAGGAGGCAGACTGCAGACCCTGTCACGTTCCAGCCTGCTAGTAGGAAGCCGAGACTTCCTTTAATACTCAGGTTCGTTGACAAGAAGAAAAAAAAGAAACATAGCAGTTCATCTTGAGGTTATTACATGGATTGCTGTAGCTCCTGTCCACATCCTGAATTTGTACATGCAGAGTAAACACTGTTTTTTAAAGATAAAAACTGATTAGTATTTTCACAATATTAAGAAATACACTTCTGCTGACTTACATGTACATAAGACCAGTTACAGCAGGTTTTGTCCTAACGTTTATAGGGTGTATGCAACTCAGCGGTTGTAGACAACACTCACTTTCTTAGACTTTCTTTTCCACGCACATTGCTCATAAATTATCAAGGGTTACATAAAGATTAGATCAGTACATTACATTAGTTATAAAGAAATGATATTCTTTACCCGGATAGCTTTATTATCTGCATTAGATTACATGTGTTCAGTTAGCTTTAGCACATTCTTATTTAATACATAAGTGTCACGCTTCTTTTAGTTCTATTAGCATTATACTTTTATTATTTGCAAAGACTGACGCACCTTAATTATAAATATTCTTTCTCAATTTTTAAAATGTATTTTATGTGTAAAGTTAATATAAAGGAATACACAAGCTGATAATCATTTCATGGTGCCCATTTAGGGTTATTTTCCACAAAGATTCTTTAATGTCATGGCAGGCATTCTCCTTATCAGAGATTTTCACTTTTTGTTTTGTTTGTTTTTGCTTGAAGTTCCTAAAATCAAAGAGAATCCTCTTTTCTTATTGGTTTGATGATGTTTAAACTGAAAATAAGATGAAGGCTAATGCTTACATTGTTATTCTTATTTCGTTATTTCACTGTAAGGTTGCATTGCTAAATTTATTTTTCAAGTTAACTTGTGTCATGTGAAAATAAAGGTTTGAAAAAATGTAATTAACAATGAAAACTCACTGATGTGCTTGTATTGTTCACTTTTTTATATTTAATATTTTTAGTTTTTCCAACATATACAAGTTCTTATGACTTCTCACCCACAAAGACGCCATCTACAGTTGACCATGTGAGAAACAGGCCAGCAATGTTCCATGATCGTCCTTGATATTTATTTATGGATATGGCAACAGCCAAACAAACCAGAAATTGTAGCCTCTAAAATCAAATGGCAAATTGAGGGTGGAAGTCTGGGAGTGACGGGGTCTTCCTAGCGGCTGAATCTCTGGATCTTTAAGTCCAGCTTCAGTTCCACTTGAAATGCATTTTACAGGAGGCATTTTTTTAATGAAAAGTTAAATATTTGACCTAATGAGTTTTATGATGATAATGTATTAACTAAATTAAGCGATTGGTAAAGAGTCAACATAAATTTATGTCAATGAACACTCAAAGCTATAGATACGTATTTTAATCTCCAATTATTCTTTTCCAATTGAAACTCTTTTCCAATCAATTAAAGGTTAAATATTTTAACTATTGTGACAGTAGGGGTCGCTGTTGCCCTGTGTAACCCTCAGACAAATAGGTCCAAGACTAAAGGTAAAAGCACCAAGAAATAATTATTTTCTTCAATAAAGTGCTCCAAAGCACCACCACCTCCACAATAATCAATACAATAAATCACTAATAATAACAACAATGAAAATCTTCCTCTCCTCCCAGCAGCTCCGTCACACTGCTTCCCAACTTCAGCTCAGCTTGCTGGGTTTCCCATCGTACTTATTATAGTTTGTGACCCGGAAGTTCTTCTGTCCATGCACCCAGCAGGGCTGTGAAGTAGAACTCCGTCTCCCATGATGCCCTGCGGGAATCCAGGGCACCTCCATGCTGCCGGGAGGACTCCATCTAGTGGCCTGGGTTTTACTTGCAGGGATAAACGCCCAACCATCTCTTACAATATATAAATAAATATTATAAGTTAAATATCATACCTTTGATTTTGATAACTTAACTAAATTAGATTTATGATTATGAATATATTAAAATAACTTCATTTCTTTTTACAATTGTAACACCAACACGTTAGCTACAATGCTGTGAAAGAAAAGACATTGCATTCATTAATGAATAAAGAAAAATTGGAATCCACAAACATGGGATGTTTGTATAAAAAAAATATATTGCTTATTATCTTATATATAATGTTATAGTCTGTATTCATAAAAATATCATAGAATACATTCAAGGTAGTGTCAAAACAATCGGATAAAGCGAATTAATCGGCCGTGTTTCTTTTGTGGAGATGTAATAAATTTTTAAACGCAGAATTTACTTAATGTAATATTATTATGAAGTTGATTTAATTCTATTATCACTACAACATTGTTACAATCAGAATAATGCAATATGAAATTACAAGGGGGCTCTGCTCCCTGCTTGCTTGCCAACCCCCGGTGTTGGGTAACCCGAAATACATCGATGAATGTGCGGTGCTTTCGAAGTGCATTGTAGGCGCCTTCCGTACCGTGTCGGCTTTGACTGTGCTGCGTAGTGTGGACGTGTAGGGTTCTGTACTCTCTTGAGAGGGCAACATACAGTTGTCCATGTGTAAAGTGCTTAATATTGTATCACTGTAATGTGACTCACATATGTTGTGGAGTCCGGATCTGTGTGCTTTCTGTACGCTCTCGTGTTTATGCTTGTGGTGTGTTAGAAGTGCGTGGACCATGCTGTGTAGTGTGGACGTTTAGTTCAGAAGTGCGTTGTAGGTGCCTACGCCTTCAGTACTATCTTTATGGACCTGTGGGGCCTCCATAGCCTCTTCCGTTTGACTCTGGGGTGCAGCAAAGGCTCCTCTTTTTTGTGTGGCTGTGTCGTTAGTTGTTAGCTATGGGCACGGTGTTGTTTCATGTCTTATTTATGTTAGTTGCGCTCTTTTGTTTTTGGGCCCTTCATTCGTGGTGAATCACACTTCGCTTTCGGTTTATGAGACACGCGCTGTAGGCGCCTGCACACCATTTCTCATGGTCCCATTGCCGTGTACCTGCATCCATGCCTTCCATTCTCAGTCAGTAATAGGGATACTTAACAAAAACAGACATTAAAATGACAATTAGATTTTTCAGAATAAAAAAAAGTTGGTTGCTTTAATGGAGCAAAACAGAAACGTTCCGAGAGCCAAATGGATGATAACATCCATACAACACCACAGGACTGTTAGACTATTCTTTATATAATATACAGATTAGAAATGTAAATTTAACTGTGAATTAAACAGTCTATTTTTACCAAAACCCTTAATGCAAAAAATATCTTTACCATGTTTACTGTAAATTTAAAAGGTTTTTTTTATTAATGTAAAGAAAACTAGTAGATAACTATTTTAATACTGAATATGACATCAGACCTTTGAATGGTTATTTAAATTGTGCTGCTGTTAAAAAAAAAATTTTAGAAATTGTTCATAATAATTCATTACATACACATACTTATTCATACTATGAAACTAGTTCAAGATGGATTCAATGACCTCTACCTGACTGTGTGATAGAATTTATTTGAACAGAAAACTCCATATTAGTGTTCCGAAACTTTACAGGTATACTTTTCAATTGCCAAGTTCTTCAAAAAAGAAGATTGTGTTTAAAGTTTTTTTTTTATAATTCTGGAAAAAGATAAAAAAAAATCACCTGCTTTAGAAACAATATTCATAATATTTGTACATTTCATTATATTCATTAAAGTCACAACCAAAACAGCTCATGTTTATTCTCATTTTTCTTCTGTTTTCAGATACTCCCGTTACGGATCAACTAACAGTTAAATTAATAAAATAAAAAAGTATCAATTCAAATAAATATGATTTACCCTTCAAAATGTGGAAAAACTGGAAAAAAAAAATTTAATGAGACAAACTAAACTTTTAGTCAAACCACAAAAACAATAAAAAGACAGATTTTACAAATGGACTTGACCTTTAGTAATAAATATAACTTAACTGGCTGGGGTGAATGAACATTAACCCTTTTACCCCCGAGTTTTGCAGTCCTGAATTAACCCTTTTTCAAATGATTTTTGAAGTCCTGAATTATCCCCTACCCTAATCAGGGGGAAAAAGGGTTATTAGCCCTAAGGCTATATCGTACGCATGGGCACACTCATCTCATTTATAAATTTTATAATCCTCCTCCATCCTAACAATTGTAACATTTTTATAAATAAAATCTTAAAGAATCCGTTCTAAACCATCTATTCATTAATTCAGAAACTGTCCAACAACATTACCAAGTCATCATTTGAAAAGTTTATTAAAAGAGGGTTAAAACCATAAATTCCCCCCATTAATCAAAAATACAATGTTTAAAAATTAGTAATAAATATGGACTCCTAAAAATTTAAAGATAAAAACATTATATAAAATACCTAAAAACCAATTTTTCCTAAAACCCTTTACACTAAAAATAAATAGAATAGATAAAAATATCCAAATAAATAGATAAATATTTAAATAAATAAAATGTATCTTTCTTACTCCCTGTTGGCCATCATGTATTCCCTGTCCAAAAGAAACTATAAAAAACACTAAACATACAACAAATCAACCATACACAATAGACTGGAAACAAACCTTTAACATCAGGGACCTGAGCAATGAATCCATCCTTAACCTCAGGCCCCTGTTTAAAGGGGTTAAGGGGTGGGATAGGGGTAAACTATCAAAACACAGCCACACACACTTTATCAGGGACCTGGGCAAATAAACAGGTTTTTAACCTCAGGGCCCGAGTCAAAGGGGTTAAGATAAGGGAGGGAATAAGGGTAGACTAACAATAACATACTCACTAAGACAACATAACCAGTCAACCTTTCGGAGCAGCAATCCAATCCTATTCATTTAATTTGTCCAGCCAATAATGTACCAGCTCCCGGGCAGCAGAAGTAGTCAGACGCTCCCGATATTCCGAGTCTCTAAAAATAGGACCGGACGGGGCCAACAATGCTCTCTTCATATCTGCTCCCAGAACTAGGCTATTAAAGGCAATAATCTTTTTATTAAAATCTGGATCTCATGTGAGTGGGATCTGAGGAAAATTTGGATTGTACCATATTTCCGTTGAAAATATTTGATAATGTGGGACATTTGGATTTGGGTACCCTCTGCCGAACCACATCCCAGTAACCCACCATCATAATGACCTTCGACAAACCTACAAATGGTGGAATGTCTTTTAATCTTTTTGCTAGTTGGGATAAGGTCAAATTATCAATAGAAATAATCTGGACATTTTTAAATGGGTTACTATTTAAATTAGCCAGTGTACTATCGGAAATTACCACCAGTGGATGCTCAAACTGCGGCTGCCACAACCCGATATCATAAAACTCCAAGGGTCCAAGAAGAGAATCAGATTTGGCCCCATCTATTTTATCAATTTTTTAAAGATGTGGCAATCACCTTTTCCTCTTGTAATGGTAACTCTACCTTATTTATAATGGGTGAAAATATCTCCTTTGCCAAAACCCTTTTAGTCTCAAGTGTGGCTGACGCAGTGAGAGCAACCCTAGGGGAAGAAACAATTTGTGATTTGTCAGAACCCACTAGATCAGATGCAGTAAGAGAAATTGAAAACTGGTGAACCAGAAAAAACCTTATTTTTACAGGGTACCTGTTCCACCACCCGAGGAGGCAAGAGGATGTAATTGTGGGCATTTGTACTCCACTCTCCGAAACCTGCACCAATTCGGGCCGTGAAGAGGAACCCCGGTCTTGCGAATTAAGAATAGATGACTGCTCCAGGGGACTGTCTAGAATTAGACAAAACATTCACGAAAGGAAACGAGGGGTAGGAGTCAATTTAGATCTATATTTTCTTTTTGCCAAGGAAATGGCCTTAAATTGTGCTAACTCATTTTGAGGTGGTAGTTTACACCAAGAATTTATCACCTGTTGGTAATGTTCTTTTAATACCACCAATACATTATCCAACCACTGACCTGTAATTTAATTTTATCAGAGGTTGTATTTGGTGAAGCTGGCTTAATAAATGAGGCAAGTCTCTCTACCTGCTTGGCCATACCTTTCGGAGGTGTCACACTCTTGACAATCTCTAAATGATGAATCGCTTGTAATAATTTAAAGTAGATCTTCTCCAATTTAGGGGTTGTCATACTAAAGAAAAGAAAAAAAAAAAAAAAAAAAAAAAAACAGGGAAAATCCTAATTTTAAAAGACTAAAAAAAGAGGCCATGTAAGAACACCAAACTTCCACAATGAGACAAACAATGAGCAATATTAAATCACCCTGCCACAGGTTAACACAACAAAAGCCCAGAAATCATAAAAAAATGGAACAGGTAAGTATGAAAAAATATATTTTGCTTTTTCCTTACCAGGTACTTTTATGGAACATCCAGGAGGACCCACACTGCTAGAAGGCAAGTACTAAATGTGCAATTGTTATTTTATTTGAGATAGTAAATGTGAACTATAAAATATATTGTGTAAAAATGTGAACAAACAAACATATCAAATAAAACAGATATTAAAGTGCACTGATAAAAAGGGAAAAAACCTTCAAAAATACTTACTAGCCAGGATCATGCTAGAAAAAAAATAGGTAGATTATCTTACCTAAAAACACTGTTAAAAAATATCTTTAATTGAAAATTTAAAATTAAAAAACATGAAAAAGTTAAAAGGTAAGTACAAAAAAACTTTTTTGAAACAGACTTCTCTACTTTTCCTAGGAAATAAATTTGAAATAGATGAATCTCCTGACATTTCAGGACTACCATCTTTTCTTCAGAGGAGTACTAACTAACTGGAAAAAAAGTAGGCTTTATACCCCACCCTGTGGCAACAGGTGGTAATTATCCACCCTAACTACATGATCTAATCAATCATGTAAATTAGAGTAAGCTCATTGTGTAGGTAATTTCTCAACTAGGCCCATTAATAAATACTTAAAAAAGAATTAAATAATAGCCTAACCTCAGGATAATAAGACACTAATAAATTAAAATAGTGTGGGTTAAATAGTATTTAAAAAAATTCTCAATTGAATAGGTCCCTCCTTCCATTCCCTAACTCGGTTAAATGTGCAATAAATATAAGTAAACTCCCTAATTTCAATTACACAGACTAACCAGGCCCGAGGAAGTTAATCAACCTCCCCCTCCCCTATGCCTTTAGCTCGATAAATTTTATCGTCACGTTAAAAAATAAAGAAAGAGAGACTAAATGGGTGAGGATCAAATATGAGACGGGGCACTAGCCAGGTCAGGATTAGGGTAGGGGATATTAGCCCTAAGGCTATATCGTACGCATGGGCACACTCATCTCATTTATAAATTTTTTATTTTATAATCCTCCTCCATCGTAACAATTGTAACATTATTTTTATAAATAAAATCTTAAAGAATCCGTTCTAAACCATCTATCCATTAATTCAGAAACTGTCCAATAACATTACCAAGTCATCATTTGAAAAATTTTTTTGTTTATTAAAAGAGGGTTAAAACCATAAATAATTCCCCCCATTAATCAAAAATACAATGTTTAAAAATTAGTAATAAATATGGACTCCTAAAATTTATTTAAAAATAGATATAAAAAGAACAGATTATATAAATATACCTAAAAAAACAATTTTTCCTAAAACCCTTTACACTAAAATTAAATAGATATTAAATAGAATAGATAAATAAATAAATATCCAAATAAATAGATAAATATTTAAATAAATAAATAAATATGTATCTCTTTCTTACTCCCTGTTGGCCATCATGTATTCCCTGTCCAAAAGAAACTATAAAAAACACTAAACATACAACAAATCAACCATACACAATAGACTGGAAACAAACCTTTAACATCAGGGACCTGAGCAATGAATCCATCCTTAACCTCAGGCCCCTGTTTAAAGGGGTTAAGATAAGGGGTGGGATAGGGGTAAACTATCAAAACACAGCCACACACACTTTAACATCAGGGACCTGGGCAACTAGACAGTTTTTAACCTCAGGGCCCGAGTCAAAGGGGTTAAGGTAAGGGGTGGGGTAGGGGTAGACTATCTAAACAGAGAAACACATACTTTAACATCAGGGACCTGGGCAACTCAATAGTTTTTAACCTCAGGGCCTGAGTCAAAGGGGTTAAGATAAGGGAGGGAATAAGGGTAGACTATAACAATAACATACTCACTAAGACAACATAACCAGTCAACCTTTCGGAACAGCAATCCAATCCTATTCATTTAATTTGTCCAGCCAATAATGTACCAGCTCCCGGGCAGCAGAAGTAGTCAGACGCTCCGGATATTCCGAGTCTCTAAAAATAGGACTGGAAGGGGCCAACAATGCTCTCTTCATATCTGCTCCCAGAACTAGGCTATTAAAGGCAATAATCTTTTTATTAAAATCTGGATCTCATGTGAGTAGGATCTGAGGAAAATAAATTTGGATTGTACCATATTTCCGTTGAAAATATTTGATAATGTGGGACATTTGGATTTGGGTACCCTCTGCCGAACCACATCCCAGTAACCCACCATCATAATGACCTTCGACAAACCTACAAATGGTGGAATGTCTTTTAATCTTTTTGCTAGTTGGGATAAGGTCAAATTATAAATAGAAATAATCTGGACATTTTTAAATGGGTTACTATTTAAATTAGCCAGTGTACTATCGGAAATTATTACCAGTGGATGCTCAAACTGCGGCCGCCACGACCCGATATCATCATAAAACTCCAAGGGTTAGGGTTAGGGTTAGGGTTAATAGAGATTATATTTACCCCAAAGGGTAAATGAGCACTGGTACACTTCATACAGTCGTGTCTACACACTTTAAATTTACTAGAGGAGCACATATTTTAAACTTAAATCTATTAAAACATACCTTGTCCCAAATGGCTCTTACTCATGCCTCTAGTCTGTTATATTCCTCTATACCATATAAAGTTAAAAAAAGATTCCAAAAATCTGTGCACACCTGATTGATTCAGTTATGTGTCCAGAATTGGAGCCCTCGCTTGTAACAATAAACTTAAACAGACTTACTATGGCACACTCAATACAAGCCTTTGTCTCCGGTATTTAATAATAAATATTCTAGTATATCTATCGAGCTATATCAAAACAAATCTCAAAACTAGCACCCTTAGGAGAAACCTTCTCTATCAAATCTTAGATCTTAATAAAATATGGACTCACAGACCTCACCTTAAATGGCTCCACCTTAATTTTAAGTTAGTGAATGCCACCAAAATGAAATGCCCCCAACTAGAGATTTACTATTGTTAACACTGCGTGCCCCTACACTATCTTAGGCTTAGGCACCCAGTTACAAACTTAACATTAGGGACCCCAATCAAACTCAACTGCCTACCCCCACTCACTTTAAGTTTAGTCCTAGGGGTGAGGGGCAGGCCAGTCCAAAATCGGAGCCTCCTCCAAATGCCAAGTAACAAAAGAACAAACTCTAAGACAGACAATCTTAAGATTAGGCACCCCTTATACAATTTAAGATTAGATGCTCAATCACTGATTAACATCAGGGATATCTACTCTATAACTACTGCCCACCCCCACCCACCTTAAGTTTAGTATTAGGGGTGAGGGGCAGGACAGTCTAAATTTTACTTCACCAAGAGTCATGTAAACGGGTGATGCTGATCTCCTCCAGACAGCCAGGCTCACTCAAATGCCAATATAATCCCAAGGAGCCGTTTGGCAATATGCCATCGACATCCTGTTTATGCTTACATAAGACCGCATTAAAATGCCTAATCAAGGGATTACACTTATCTTTAGGAGCCGGGGGAATCAAAGAGATGTAGCAGCGTGCCTCCGGGAAAAATGTCTTGATCACCCTAATCATTTGAGTGACAAACTTGTCAAACTCATCTACAGGGTTTTGCAACAGGGTCAACAAACCCGCCAGAACGACAATCTTTCTACGCGTTTCTGGACCCCTATTTTTTCAAGACAACTTGATAAATTTTCAATTTTCCATTCCCGAGAGCCAATAAACTGCCACCCTCTTCTTATTTCCCAACTCCTTTGAGCCAGAGTGACATCCCCCAGGACAACATAGGGACTTTTGAGTGCCCCTTCTTTCTGATCATCAATTATTATCTGATCTGTAATTTTAGTTTTTGACCTAGTTTGAATGTGTGCATCAGATATGACAAAACTATTATCATTCATCATTTGCACCACCTGTTTCTTTTTGGATTTTGATTTAAGTGAAAGTTTTGATCTGGGCCTCACAGTTATTCCTGTTGAAAGAACAGGAGAAGAACAATCTATGCTGTCCCGTGAAGATGTGCCCCGTATTATGCCAGTGTCTGGAAGAGAAGAGCACTTACCCCTCACAGGAGTCCTGTCCCTGACGTCTATCCCCTGTCCAGCCGATGGAGAATCCTGCACTGTTACTAAACCCTCCGGCTGTATAGTCGAGTGCACCTCCTGTTGTTCCCGTGCACTTGGATTGGAAGGACTCTGCAATGCATTTTGCTGCAACACCTGTTGGAACACCTTCTTCCTAAAAAGATCAATAGAATCTGTTGTTAATTAGGGTTAGGGTTAGGGTTAGGTTTATGGTAGGGGATAGAAGCCCGAAGGCCAGAAAAATGCATGGGTACACTTAGTATGGACATGAATAATATATTCATTTCGTAGGGGACCCTTATTCAATCTAAAGTCTAAAAGTAATCCCTGGTCGTTTGTAATCAATTCCATCATTATCCAATCCACACTACTAACAAAAAAATGTTGTATTTGTAAAATATGTTTTTAAAATTCTTATTTTTATCCAATGACCCTCCATCTGCTCTGGGTCATTGATCATCTTAGATCAAACTTCAATACAAATGACCTAATTTAAAATTTAGTAGTTAAACTAGATATACCAGGAACATCATAACCCGTTTACCCAAGATCACCTCAAACTCTTCAATGAACATTAAATCTCAAAATATACTGACCTATAAATTCTGTCCATTTAACCTTCCACCATTCTGCCCTTCATCACTCTCTGTCCTAAATTACTAAATCACAATCCAATCCCCATCTACTATATTACAAAATAAAAATGCCCCCTACTGTCTTAGAGTAAGGGCCCCACCCCACTATCTTAGGGTCCGGGCCCCACCTCACCTTCTTAAGCTTAGGGTTCCCACCCCCCTTGGGGTTAAAATAAGGGTTAGGGCTCCCCCACTATTTTAGACTTAGGGCCCCCCCCACTATCTTAAGTTTAGGGTCTAGCCCCACTATCTTAAGGTTAGGGCCCCACCTCACTATTTTAAGGTTAGGGCTCCCACCCCCCACGGTTAAGATAAGGGTTTAGGCGAGGGCTACCTCCCTATTCTAGGTTTAAGGTCCCCCCACACTCTCTTAAGCTTAGGCCCCAACTCCACTATCTTAAAGTTAGGGCCCCCACACCACTATCTTAAGGTTAGGGACCCCTCCCCCCTGGGGTTAAGGTAAGGATTTGGGCGAGGGCAGGACCCTCTTCACAGCCCTCACCAAAAAAAACCAAATTCCAGAGAAGGCATACTATTCTAAACAATGGAAACCACACTAAATACAACTCAAGATAAAATCATACGATCCACGCTATTCCTTAATCAAGGGTAAATAAGCCGAATCCTATGCCTATATACACATAAAAAACAGACAAATTCCCACACCCCCTCCAGACAGCACACTAAAAGTCGCCCAAAGTTTTATTCAACCAATAACTCACTAATTCATGAGCAGACTCTGAGCCTAGGCGATCCGGGCGATCCACCTCCCTATACAGTTTAAATCTGGGAGTGAGGATCACTCTCGTCATGTCACACCTCAAGAGCTGCTCATTAAAGTTGAATATTTTTCTGTTCACCACAGGATCAGCCGTGAGTGGAACCTGAGCCAAAAAAACTTGAGCATAAGTAAAAATGCTCCTCAAAGTAGGGAGCACTTTAGCCCACTGAATTTGTAATTTGGCCGCAGTTGCGGCCTGCACGACATCCCAATACCCAGCTAGGACCACGACTCTCTTTACCCGCAGAGTATTTGGGCTTTTATTGAGATGTCGTAATAAAGAAGTCAAAGTCATTTTATTGACAGTGATCAAATGGACATTATTATGTGTCCCATGCTGGAAATTGGCAAGTGTATTATCAGCTAAAATGAGAGTCTCTCTGTCAAAGTCAACAGGGATGAAGGCCAAGTCGTCACAATGACTAATTTTCATTTCGGAGGTATCAGTATCGATCAACTCCTAAACCTTAGGCGTTAGGGTAGGGGACTGCCAGCCTTGCTGGCACGCACTGGTTCACTAACCTATGTATATTAAATTAGATTTTAATTTAGTCTATTCCCTAATGAATACTGTTTATTTATTCTATTTTTCATTTAACCCTTCAGGTGCCCTTGTTTGTAAAAAATCAATCCAGTCTTTCTCAATTTTTAATCTACGAGTCTTATTCCAATATACTTCATGAGCTATTGGAAACATGACCGGACTATGTCCACGTTGGGCAAAATGTGTATATAGGACTGTCGGTTTCTGTTGGTTATCTATGAACCGTAGATGTTGAACAAACCTGGCCCTAACCGTATTCTTTGTTTCACCAATATACAATAGCCCACAATTTCCACACTGAATTCCATAAATACAATTTTTGGTGGTAAGGGACAATACCTGAAAAATGGGTCTCTCTTTCCCTGAGATCGGATTTCCAACCATTTTTTTATTTTTCCACGGAACCCGCCATGCACATTTATTTCTTTTTTTAACCGTGCATGATGCTCTCACTAACAGATCTTTTAAATTCCCATTCTTCCGGAAAGCCGCCACCAATTTGCAGCCCCTCAAGTCATCGTCTTCCTGTTGTGCCTGCTCAAAATTACTCCTTACCACTTTAAATACCTGCTGTGCCTTCCTTGAAAATGTCATCACTACTGGAATCAGTCGCCTACTCTCATGTTCTTTTTCCACATCCCCTTCTCTCTCATATTCACCCTCCTCCTGTCTCAATTTACTCTGCTGCCACCAAAACTCAATATCAGCAAAAATCACTGCTACCACCTGTTCCCAATTCAACTGTAAATATTGAAGCTCCTCTTCCCAATTACACCTCTCACCCCCTGTCATCACTGTCATCCTCCTCTGCCATATCTCCACTGGACAACCCTGCCTCTCCATCCATTTTCCCCTTCCGTTGAACATCAATCCCAACCTATTCCCCTCCATCTGCATCTTATACAATTCCCGTTCTGAGCTCCAGATACTCCTGATGTTTCGTCCAACCACCCCCTCATCTTTTGCTTGACTATTAAGATCCCTTCCAGTTTTATTTCCACTGTTATTCCAAAACAATCAATAACGGGAATTGAAGGGACCCTAGTCTCTGTGTACTTATACTATGTATTCCTTGATTAGGGTTAGTTTTAGAGCTAGGGTTCAAAACCGGGCTATATATCGGGTTAGTATGGGGGTCAAATTCCTCAGGGTTAAGATTAGGATTAGGGTTAGTATAGGGGTCCAATTCTTCAGGGTTAAAATTAGTCTTAGGGTTAGTATAGAGGTACAATTCCTCAGGGTTAAGATTAGGGTTAGTATAGGGGTCCAATTCCCCAGGGTTAAATTTAGGATTAGGGTTGGAATAGGGGCCTAATTTCTCAGGGTTAAGATTAGGATTAGGGTTAGTATAGGGGTCCAATTCCTCAGGGTTAAGATTAGGATAAGGGTAAGTATAGGGGTTCAATTTCTCAGGATTAAAATTAGGATTAGGGTTAATATAGGGGCCCCATTCCCTAGGGTTAAGATTAGGATTAGGGTAAGTATAGGGGTCCAATTCCTCAGGGTTAAAGTTAGGATTAGGGTTAGTGTAGGGGTCCCCATCCCATAGGTTAAGATTGGGATTAGGGTTAGGGCCAAATTCTGGATTAGGATTAAGGTTAAACTCCAGGTCTGATTGTGAGACCGGATCATCCATGTAGTCCCCCTCCTGACCCTCCATCCTCTGCCTATCCCCCCGATTGTTAAGATTAGAGTCTGTGTGTGGATCAGGCCTACCGTTCCATCTCCAATCCCGAGAATGACCCTCCCCAAAATTAGGGTCAAAACTGATGCACTGCTCTATAACCCACTGCCCCGCCAACGATTGTTCCTCACGCAAGTGTGAAATTGTTTGTCCTACATTCCACTCATTGAAATTGTGTAATCCCATGGTAATCACCTCCTGCTCTCTACTAAATTCCATCTCTCATAGTGGAAAAAGCTCCCCTATCTGCCACCTAGGGTAGTTTCCTAGATTTTGTTGTAATACCTGCCACTCGATCTGGACCGTAATTTGTGATTCCCTGATTTCAACCGGCATTAAAAATATATCCAGGGGTTTAACAAACTGTCCACCACCTCCACTTAATCCAAATCCACCCAATGCTCCTTCCATTACAGTATAACCTTCACTCGGATATATCTCCAAATCCAATACACCCACACCAGAAAAGCTTTTATTTATTATACCCAAAGACTGAAAATAGTTATCCCTATTTTCAGTTTTATTTTGCAACAGAAAGGCATCCCAGAGAGGCAAATAAGGTGAAAAGGAGAGAGGCCGAAAGAGAAAAAGAGAATCAATTTTCTGCCAAATTCCTATTATTCCACTCCTATGTCGAAATTGGCCAAGATATGAACAAAATTCCTCCATCCACAATGAGTCCTTCCCTCCACTACACCTTCGATTAATATTCCCATTGTTATTATATTGCTCTATTGTAATGTCTGACCCTATTTCGGTAAGCCAAGAACAATCACTTATTTCTCCTGAAAAATTACTCGGGAGTTGCGGCCTACCAGTATTTTTATTCGAGTAATTATTTGGCCGTCTAATATATCTTTTATATTCCGCCATCACTTCCATCTTAATCTCCCTGAGGTACCGCCTTGTGTACCCTCTCTTTCTAAGAGCTCTAAACAAAATATGTGTGGCTTGCAAAGCATATTGTACCTCCGTATTAATCCTGAAAAACCTAATAAGCTGTGACTTGATAATACCCTTGAAAGTATGCCGTGGGTGAAAACTAGATTTATATAACAGTGCGTGAGTGTTTGTAGTCTTAAAGTGGACTCTAGAGGCCAATATTTTCTCCTCTACTGACCGTTGCTGGAAGTAAATCTGTGTGTCCAAAAACACGACCTTGTCAAAACTAACCTCAGCTTTTAGTTTTATTGCAGGGTGGGTACTATTCAACACATAGAGGAATTGATCAAATTCCTGCCTTGTATGTGTCCATACACCAAATATATCGTCCAAGAATCGTAAGTATAGGACTGGAAGCCTATGGCATTTGCCAAATGCTTCTTGTTCCCATTCGGACATATAAATATTTGCATAAGCCGGGGCGAACTTCTTCCCCATGGCTGTACCATATATCTGCAAATAAAATCTCCCATTGAACTCAAAATCATTGTTCAGAAGACTTAGCTGCAGTAATTTTATCAGGTATTCATCGGGCCTGTTGCCATCTGGCCATTTCTGAAAAACTGCCCTAACCGCCCTTAATCCCAATCCTGTTTCAATATTTGTATACAAGGATTCTACATCCATTGTAAACAGGAATGCTCTAGTTGGGAATATCTGACTCCGAATCAAGTCCAAAAAATGGTAGGTATCTTTTACAAAACTGTTATGCCTTTGGGACAACGGATTAATATAGTGGTCAATATACTCCGCTACTCGATAGGACTCAGAGGAACAATCCGAGACAATTGGTCTACCCGGAGGAATCATATGTGGCACCGTCCATAATTGTGATTGCTTATGAACTTTGGGTAACAGATAGAATTTACGCACCGATGGATCCTCTGGTCCATTCAAATATTTCTTTTGTTTCCCTGTGATAAAGCCATCTGTATACAGTGCGGTTACTATTTTCTGTATTTGTTTTTAATTTTTATCCTGAATAGACTTTTCAATCGGTCGATAATAAAATCTATTACTCAGCTGACGTCGAGCCTCTCGTAAATATTGAGTCCTATCCATAATCACCTCTACTGAACCTTTATCAACGGGCTTTATTACAATGTTCTGATTACTCCTCAAGTACTTCAATGAATCTCTTTCATCTTTTGTAAGATTATCTGATTCCTCCCTAAGAGCCCGATTCCAATTCAAACTCTTCTTATCTTTCTCGATTAGCTGTAATGTCTGCTCAGAAATCTTATGCTCTGCCGGCACCCAATATGACGGTTCAACAAATTTCTTTGGACTACTGTCCTCCTCATAACCAAAATAATCCAACAATTACGTATGTACGTGTGTGTGTGTACATACGTGTGTGTGTGTGTACGTACGTACGTGTGTGTGTATGTGTACGTGTGTGTGTGTGTAAGTGTGTATATGTGTGTGTACGTATGTGTGTGTGTCCGTACGTACGTACGTGTGTGTGTCCGTACGTACGTACGTGTGTGTGTACGTACGTACGTACGTGTGTGTGTATGTGTACGTGTGTGTGTGTACATACGTGTGTGTGTGTGTACGTACGTACGTACGTACGTGTGTGTGTGTGTACGTACATATGTGTGTGTGTACGTACGTATGTACGTACGTGTGTGTACGTACGTGTGTGTGTACGTACGTACGTACGTGTGTGTGTGTATGTGTACGTGTGTGTAAGTGTGTATATGTGTGTGTACGTACGTGTGTGTGTGTACGTACGTACGTACATACGTGTGTGTGTGTACGTACGTGTGTGTGTGTGTACGTACGTGTGTGTACGTACATACGTACGTGTGTGTGTGTACGTGTGTGTACGTACGTGTGTGTGTACGTACGTACGTATGTGTGTGTGTACGTACGAACGTGTGTGTTTGTACGTACGTGTGTGTACGTACATACGTACGTGTGTGTGTGTACGTGTGTGTACGTACGTGTGTGTGTACGTACTTACGTATGTGTGTGTGTACGTACGTACGTACGTGTGTGTGTGTACGTACGTGTGTGTGTACGTACGTACGTATGTGTGTGTGTACGTACGTACGTGTGTGTATGTGTACGTGTGTGTGTGTACGTACGTACGTACGTACGTGTGTGTGTACGTACGTGTGTGTGTGTACGTACGTACGTGTGTGTGTACGTACGTACGTACGTGTGTGTGTACGTACGTGTGTGTGTGTGTACGTACGTGTGTGTGTACGTACGTGTGTGTGTGTACGTACGTACGTACGTACGTGTGTGTGTGTGTACGTACGTACGTGTGTGTGTGTGTACGTACGTGTGTGTACGAACGTACGTACGTACGTGTTTGTGTACGTACGTGTGTGTGTGTACGTACGTACGTACGTGCATGTGTGTACGTATGTACGTGTGTGTGTACGTACGTACATACGTGTGTGTGTACGTGTGTATATGTGTGTGTACGTACGTGTGTGTGTGTACGTACGTGTGTGTGTGTACGTACGTGTGTGTACGTACGTGTGTGTGTACGTACGCACGTACGTATGTGTGTGTGTACATACGTACGTACGTGTGTGTATGTGTACGTGTGTGTGTGTGTACGTACGTACGTGTGTGTGTACGTACGTACGTACGTGTGTGTGTACGTACGTACGTACGTACGTGTGTGTGTACGTGTGTGTACGTACGTGGTTGTGTGTGTACGTACGTACGTGTGTGTGTGTACGTACGTACGTGTGTGTGTGTGTACGTGTGTGTGTACGTACGCACGTACGTATGTGTGTGTGTACGTACGTACGTATGTGTGTGTATGTGTACGTGTGTGTGTGTGTACGTACGTGTGTGTGTACGTACGTACGTGTGTGTGTGTACGTACATGTGTGTGTGTACGTACGTGTGTGTGTACGTACGTATGTGTGTGTGTACGTGTGTATATGTGTGTGTACGTACGTGTGTGTGTGTGTACGTACGTGTGTGTGTCTGTACGTACGTACGTGTGTGTGTACGTACGTACGTACGTGTGTGTGTACGTGTGTATATGTGTGTGTACGTACGTGTGTGTGTACGTACGTACGTACGTGTGTGTGTACGTACGTGTGTGTGTGTGTACGTACGTGTGTGTACGTACGTACGTACATACGTGTGTGTGTGTATACGAACGTGTGTGTAGGTACGTACGTATGTACGTGTGTGTGTGTACGTACGTGTGTGTGTGTACGTACGTACGTACGTGTGTGTGTGTGTACGTACGTACGTGTGTACGTACGTACGTACGCACAGGGCACACACACCAAGCACAATTTAGGATCGCCAATGCACCTAACCTACATGTCTCTGGACTGTGGGAGGAAACCCACGCAGACACGGGGAGAACATGCAGACTCCA
Organism: Erpetoichthys calabaricus; assembly: GCF_900747795.2. Classification (NCBI taxonomy): domain Eukaryota; kingdom Metazoa; phylum Chordata; class Cladistia; order Polypteriformes; family Polypteridae; genus Erpetoichthys; species Erpetoichthys calabaricus. Next base: position 134,546,675 of record NC_041404.2, on the reverse strand, counting down.
CGCAGGGAGGACCCACGAAGCAACCCCGAGTCTCCTAACTGCGAGGCAGTTATTTACATTATTTTTTTCAATATGATTCACTGTTGGAAAAATATGCTGGCACAGTGTTAACATTTCTGCCTTGTAATAACTAGAGCTACGTGCAGTCTGTTCTCCCTGTGTGCATTCACCCTATGATGGTCTTGCACCCGTAGGCTCCAGGTGCCCAACGGCCCACCCTTAATAAGCGGGTTACGAAGATGGATGGATGGATGCTACAAAAATGGGTACAGACTGAGGAAGTGACTTGAAATTTTTGGAATGTTCCCACTTTTAAACCAGCTAACCAAGTCCCTGAATGCTACACCATTTGTACATTTTCTTACTTGTTCATTTTGTCACGTTTGTTGAATTACCATACAGTAACTTTCGTGTTGGCCACGTTCTTTTTTCCATGGACATTTCTTCATTATAGCTAGTCCTAAATATCCTTCACATCTGCAGCCTTTTCTGCTTCTGTTACCAGTGCAATTCCGGTCTCTTGCAGTTGCAGGATTTTCCAGTTGTTGGTGTTGTAGATAGGCACCAGAGTCGCATGGTGGAGTAGTGGGTATCACAGCAGTCTTACAGCTTCAGTGTTCGAATCTCGGGCCCAGATGTTGCCCACGGAAGACTTCATGTTCTCTGTGTCTGTATAAATTTTCCTCCTAAGATGTTTTGGGATTCTAAATGGACCCCCCTGTGGATGTGTACAGGAGCTGGTGTTGTGATGGACAGGTATCCTTGTTCTGCGCCGATTCCTACTTTGCTTGCCATGCTGCCGGGTAGGCTCCATCCTTACACTGCAATGAATTTAATTAAGCAGGTTTGAGGATAATATCCTATAATAAAATGTGAATATTTCAAACACAGTTTAAAAATGTAGATTTTAATCTCTTTTTTCCTAGTATTAACTTCATTAATTAAACCGTTTTTATATTTTGATTTCTAACTCGACACATTTTTCATTTCTGCTTTTGAAGGCAGCAAAATCTAAAAGGGAACCGCATTCGCCTGCAATGCTTTTCCGGCTTTGGATGCGCAGTTTTTGATAGTGTAGCGAAAATGGCAGAACAGCGCGCTAACCATTCCCGGACTTCAATTCCCATAAGGCCCTTGGCAGAGTGATATCCCAGTTCCTCTGCGCCGCGGCGTTCCCGTCTCCATGGATGCACTCCTGCACCTTGAAGGTAATCCGTGTGAATTCAAGGACGGATCCCAGAAAAGTTCACCCAAAGAACCAGTTTTTAGCCGTGCTATACATTAGCCAGACGTAAGCGCCTTTGTCTTCTTTTGGTTTGGGTTGTTATGCACAGCAGATCCGTGGTTTTAAATCGCATATAGTTCAAAGAAAAGTGTAAGGGGAGGGTGTTATTTTTATTTTATTTTTTTTGCATTACTGTCTTAATCACGCGTTCAAATGTGAGTCCGTAATGCACTATACGGTTTGTACAGAATTAAGTAAAAACGCTTCACGACATGGCACTACGGCTGGTATGTGTCAGGGGCTGGGCAGGGCACTCCAGACATATATTCGAGCCTTACGCTAATATTCCAGCGAAGTAAGAGCTGGTGCACATTTTTTAATTTGATATATTTAGTGACGCTGTTGTTCGGTAGCCTGGTTACAAATCCTTCAGGGAAAAGGAGTGATCTCATCAGTGTCTAAACAAACAGCAAGAATAAAATTACTCGTACGCTGGGCAACAGGACAAAAAACAACGGTATCCGCTGACCAGACGTAGCCGTCCGTGTTGACACAGAGTAGGGCTTTATTTTTAATAGGAATAATACGTAAAACATGTAAAAATGATAATAACATCATTTCAATGAAGGCATTTCTCCCTTGAGATGTTAGGATTGGGTAACTGGACCATAGGGAACCCACGCCCTTACCGCGAGCATGTGCATGTGGGCATACGTGGAGAAACAAACAAAGAGTGAACACCTGCAGAAGGCACATGCAGTGACACGGAGGTCATGAAGGATCTTGTGGCAGAGGCGAAGGGCCACCAGCTCATGGTAAGAAAGCCTACATCTTGCAGATATTTTATGATGTTGTCAGAATGAGTGTGTAGAAATGTTGTGTATAGCAATGTATGGAAATTAAAAGATAATTCAAATTTGATCCCTGTCAGAAGTTCTGTTCTAATTATCTTCAGTCCTATCATGACTCCATTTCCCCTTGCTTTTAACTTTAGTTTTAAGAGCTAAATGTTATCTGTGTTTATTTGCATGTTCTCTCTGTCTGTGGGTATTCTCTCAAAAATCATGGAAGTTTTTTAGTTGAGGTTGAGTTAGTGAGTTAGTGGAGAGGAAAGACAAGGACCTTGCAAGACACGGTGTCTTAATTTCGCCCCCCGTGATGGCAGAGACACATTCTTGGAACGAATGAGAAAAGACTACCACATTAAAGCTTTGCTTTTTGATCTGGAATCTGGATGGAAGAAACCACGCTGTAGTTACATGTCATGAAGGATACTTGCAAAGACCTGACAGTTGTAAGCCCTTGTCGCCTACCCAATTGGGGGCCATCTTTGACTTCAGACTCTTGGAAAACTGGTCAAAAACAAATAAAGAGTAGCATTCGTGCTGTCTTTGACTGGACTGCCTGCTTGAAACTTGTATAATTTCTTGCTAAGTCGTTTTTTTTTTCCTCCCAAAAAGATTACATGGTTGTTTGGCAGTTTTGCCATGTTATCTAGCTTAATACAGTGGTGTGAAAAACTATTTGCCCCCTTCCTGATTTCTTATTCTTTTGCATGTTTGTCACACAAAATGTTTCTGATCATCAAACACATTTAACCATTAGTCAAATATAACACAAGTAAACACAAAATGCAGTTTTTAAATGGTGGTTTTTATTATTTAGGGAGAAAAAAAAAATCCAAACCTACATGGCCCTGTGTGAAAAAGTAATTGCCCCCTGAACCTAATAACTGGTTGGGCCACCCTTAGCAGCAATAACTGCAATCAAGCGTTTGCGATAACTTGCAATGAGTCTTTTACAGCGCTCTGGAGGAATTTTGGCCCACTCATCTTTGCAAAATGGTTGTAATTCAGCTTTATTTGAGGGTTTTCTAGCATGAACCGCCTTTTTAAGGTCATGCCATAGCATCTCAATTGGATTCAGGTCAGGACTTTGACTAGGCCACTCCAAAGTCTTCATTTTGTTTTTCTTCAGCCATTCAGGAGGTGGATTTGCTGGTGTGTTTTGGGTCATTGTCCTGTTGCAGCACCCAAGATCGCTTCAGCTTGAGTTGACGAACAGATGGCCGGACATTCTCCTTCAGGATTTTTTGGTAGACAGTAGAATTCATGGTTCCATCTATCACAGCAAGCCTTCCAGGTCCTGAAGCAGCAAAACAACCCCAGACCATCACACTACCACCACCATATTTTACTGTTGGTATGATGTTCTTTTTCTGAAATGCTGTGTTCCTTTTACGCCAGATGTAACGGGACATTTGCCTTCCAAAAAGTTCAACTTTTGTCTCATCAGTCCACAAGGTATTTTCCCAAAAGTCTTGGCAATCACTGAGATGTTTCTTAGCAAAATTGAGACGAGCCCTAATGTTCTTTTTGCTTAACAGTGGTTTGCGTCTTGGACATCTGCCATGCAGGCCGTTTTTGCCCAGTCTCTTTCTTATGGTGGAGTCGTGAACACTGACCTTAATTGAGGCAAGTGAGGCCTGCAGTTCTTTAGACGTTGTCCTGGGGTCTTTTGTGACCTCTCGGATGAGTCGTCTCTGCGTTCTTGGGGTAATTTTGGTCGGCCGGCCACTCCTGGGAAGGTTCACCACTGTTCCATGTTTTTGCCATTTGTGGATAATGGCTCTCACTGTGGTTCGCTGGAGTCCCAAAGCTTTAGAAATGGCTTTATAACCTTTACCAGACTGATAGATCTCAATTACTTCTGTTCTCATTTGTTCCTGAATTTCTTTGGATCTTGGCATGATGTCTAGCTTTTGAGGTGCTTTTGGTCTACTTCTCTGTGTCAGGCAGCTCCTATTTAAGTGATTTCTTGATTGAAACAGGTGTGGCAGTAATCAGGCCTGGGGGTGGCTACGGAAATTGAACTCAGGTGTGATACACCACAGTTAGGTTATTTTTTAACAAGGGGGCAATTACTTTTTCACACAGGGCCATGTAGGTTTGGATTTTTTTTTTCTCCCTAAATAATAAAAACCACCATTTACAAACTGCATTTTGTGTTTACTTGTGTTATATTTGACTAATGGTTAAATGTGTTTGATGATCAGAAACATTTTGTGTGACAAACATGCAAAAGAATAAGAAATCAGGAAGGGGGCAAATAGTTTTTCACACCACTGTATGTGTTGCTTTTGATTATGATGAATAATGTAATTTGTTGTAGTATTGAATCCTGAGCTGTGACAAAGACAGGATCTGTTACTGTCAAACTCTAGGACTAATAGACTCCTGAAACTTTGAAATAATGTAAATCTTATACATCTGTCCATTTACTTAACCCACTTAGTCCAGTTTCAGGGTCATGATCACCTCCGGCATCATCTAGTTCAAGGCAGGAACCGACTACCAAAGGGCCAGTTTAGAGTCCCAACCTTCACATCTTTGGGATGAGAGAACTTGCAGCTTCTGTTCAGCAGGATTTGAACCTGATGTTCTACAGCTGTGCCCCACTACAGTGCAATGCTACTTCTACTTCTTTAAGGACACAGGTTCAAAACTGAACCCGATTACTGTCTCTTTGGAGTCTGTCCAGTGTCTGTATGTCTTTTTGTTTTTTAATTTGTCCTCCATATCAAAAAAATGTGTGTGTCATGATGACTGACATGTCTAGATTGTTTCAGTATGATTTTGTTTGTGAGTGTGTTCTGTGATGGACTATTGTCCCTTGTAAATATATAGAAAAGGGTATAGATAACACATAGTGTTTTGAGATTCATGTTACGGCCTTTTCTAAATGTGTGCAGTTTGCCTGAGAAATGCAATCTGATGGCACTATTAATATCAACGGCCTGTTTGGGTGGTTTTTTGCAACATAGTATACTGTATATCCTGTATGGTGACGGGAAATATACAATTTTCTACTTAAAAACATACATGAAGCCACCTCTTTAACAGTCATTACAAGTTCTTGAAGCCTTTTCTGTTTGTGTTCAAAGTCTTGGCTCATGATGTGCCATGGGGACATACATGTCTTGTGAGCAGCTGCTTAATCACGGGGGTTTACCTATGAGATTATACACACACATAAATCTAATGGCTCCCGTGAGACTGCTTTATTGCATGAATTTATGCCTACTCATTGTCGCCTATAATAAAGTGCCTGACATTTGAGAGTCACTCTGTTTAGCAGTTGTATCACATCATGTACATAAAAAGCTCACTCAAACATTTACATATTGCCTAGCTTCCTGACAGCCCTTCTGAGCAGAAATACAGTACATTTTAGTTTTTCAAGAAAATTTAAAAAATGAGAAAGTTCTTTTAGCTCCACAAATAACAGTTCTTTTCAGGGTTTTCCCCTAATTTCGGTTTAACCCTTCCTGTTTTGTCTGTGCAGTGTGTCACATTATTTGGAAATTTACATCCATCCATTTTCCAACCCGTTGAATCCGAACACAGGGTCACGGGGGTCTGCTGGAGACAATCCCAGCCAACACAGGGCAGGAACCAATCCCGGGCAGGGTGCCAACCCACCGCAGGATACCCACACACCAAGCACACACTTGGGCCAATTTAGAATCACCAATCCACCTAACCTGCATGTCTTTAGACTGTGGGAGGAAACCCACGCAGACACGAGGAGGACATGCAAACTCCACGCAGGGAGGACCCGGGAAGCGAACCCTGGTCTCCTACCTGCGAGGCAGCAGCGCTACCACTGCGCCACCGTGCCGCCTTCGAAATTTACATTCATGTGAAAAAGTAAATGCACCTCATGAATTTTTTTTTTGTCTTTTTTTAACTTGGGGGCTATCCCCCCTGCTCACTTCGCTCACCAAACCCTGGGCGGGCGCGACGTGCTAGCCACTTCACGGATCTGCCGCTCACGTATGGGGATGCGGGTGTACAATTGAAACAGATTGTTATTTTCGTGAGAATTGTTACATATGCATAATAGAACTATTTTACATTACAGCGAGTAATTAACCATAGTAAAAAATAGTGGAACGTAATAAATTGAAAGAAAACTATGTTTCATGTTGCGTTACAGGTATTCGTTGCTTTATACATTTTCGTTCTGTTTGGCTTTGAAATTAACACACAAATACTTTTTAAAGTTACACTTTTACTGTAAAACTTCAGAGAAAAGCCAAGCAAAATGACACCTTTTATTGGCTAACCACAAAGATTACAATATGCAAGCTTTCGAGGCAACTCAGGACCTTCTTCAGGCAAGATGGAGAACAAGGGGCCTGAGTTCTCTCGAAAGCTTGCATATTGTAATCTTTTTAGTTAGCCAATAAAAGGTGTCATTTTGCTTGGCTTTTCTCTACATTCATACTAGCTAACACGGTACAACACCCTAGTACTGTTAAACTTCAGTAAAAACAATTTTTTAAATTTACTTCTCATCAATATCGCATTGAATTTTGATTCCGTGTTTGGACTTACATCGTGACAATGCAATATATAACTGCCCGTGAGTGAATATCGTTTCTTTCTCTCTAATAAATAAACCGACTCTTTCGAATGTTTGTCCCTGTGATTTGTTAATTGTTATAGCAAAAGCTATTCTAACGGGGAAACTGCAAACGTTTTAATACAAATGGCATATCAAGATCTCCTTTGGTGTCTAATGTTATCCGCGGATGATGTACTACATTACCTTTCTTGTCGCCTGTTAAAATTTGACATGTCAGAATTGTTCGACCAATTTTGAATACAATTAATCTTGTCCTATTGCATAGCCCATCACTCAGACATAAATTACGCAATAACATTATGATACATCCTTCTTTCAACAGTAATTTGTGTGGTGGAAGACCGGACGGTGTTAACAGTTGTAGATATTCTTCGGGATATTGCAAATTGATGTTTTCATCTTCCGCATCATCACCACCAACTGTTTCAGCATAGTCTATTGGTATGCATTTAACCAATTTGCCGTGTAGCCGATCGACAATTTCCGTGTTACTTCATCATTTCTCGGTGCTAGGATTGCCCATGTACTCATTTCTTCTGTTGATAACCCTTCGGGATGCAATTCTTCAATAAGATTTGGACATAATACGTCTTCTTTTATTGGGAACTTAAAGTGAGGAAAACAGTAAAATGTATAAGAGCTGAGAGCGCAGGAACTGTGTCCGTGGTTGAAAATGGTTGAGAGGAGGGTGGAACTTGAAAAAAATCTCTTGGCAAAAGTCTTCTCTTAAGATTTTCTTCAAGATTGAAGATTCAGTCTTCAAAAAAACAGTGTCTTTAGATAAAGTGAAAAAAGAAAAACAAACTTCACTATGGACAAAAAACTCTATCTTTGTCTCATCTGTCCAGGGCACGTTTTCCAAACATCCTGATCTTTACCTAGGTGTTCATGGGTGTTTTGTCTTGGTAGGGTAATATTTTACTCTACTTTCCCCTTTTGTATTATTAATATGTAGCCGTTGTCAGAATGCCTCAAATCTCCCAGACTTAGCACTGTTTATAAGGTATTGAACTTCATTACTTCTACCCACCTTCCCTTCTACATCTATAACTTCAGGCAATTAGGTGTAGTAAAAGACAAGCAGGAGTTAAGTTATACAACCTGATAAATGTTGAGGTGTAGTTTTAGGTGGCACACAGACTTGTTAGTTACTTTAAATGTCTCTAGTTAAGTTCTCATTTTGTGGTCAGCTTTCTCCAGAACAGGCCACATGCCTGTCTCAATATGGCTGCCCAGCCGTGCTCTTCATTGTGTTGTCTTTTTCAGTTCATGGTGTGAGATGGTCTTTCATCAGTTTGGTAAGAGAGAGAGAGAGTGAGGTAAAGCAAGCAAATTTCTAGGTTTTACTGTCCAAACCCTACAGCCAATAGGGCGCCATGGTACTTAAAAGCTTTTGATACAAGCCAATTCCAAACAGCCATACTTCAGACCAATGGGGCAGAGAACATCTTAGCACCTGCCACCCCCCAAAACCATATGTTAAGGTAAAGCTTGGCAGTTAGGCAGCCTGGCATTTCTTGTGGGAGCTGAGAGAGAGTCCTGCAGAGAAACACTTACCAAACTTGTTTGAGGCACTTCCCCCCAAATCCTATCGTAAAATTCAAAGACACTCATTCCTAAAAGGAGGGGTAAACAAGAATGCTTCTCACTAATGTAACACTAATATTACATTGCTTTGCCAAAGTTACAAATAAGGACATACAAAATATTCGTCAACTTGTATGCAAAATTTCACATCACAACAATGGGCAAACTTTTGTTTTGCCCTGATGTTTTTTCTGGACGGCAAAGGTTTCCGCCTGGCAAACCTCTCGTGTAGATGTAATTTGTGCAGGGTCTTTCTAATGGTAGACACATGCACTTTGACATCAACAGTGCTAGAGCTACCTCTAGATCCTAGATCTAGATTCTGAGCTTCTTGGAGATGTCTTTCAACATCTTGCATTCTGTTCTTGCTGAGGTGGCCCGCCCTGGACAGGTTGACAGCCGTTTACATTTTTTATACTGGTAGATAATCTTCAGACAGTAGAATGGTTGATATTAAAAATTCCCTTTCCAGACATCATCTGTAACCTCCTTTCTAAAGGTCTCTGAGAGCTCTTTAGATCTAAGCCTGGTGATAGCACATGCTTCAACAACAAAGAGTAAACCAAACTAAATGTCTGAAATTTAAATAAGTCTTTGTTAGACAACTAATGTTGCTCTAATCATTTACATCTGATCTGATGCACCCGAGTCTAATTTTAGGCATTTGAAACAGTGATTAATCTAGTGGTGCATTTACTTTTTCCACATGCAAAATTTGCCTTTTTGTTTATTAAAATGAATTTATAATTTATAATATGCAATGCAGACAAAAAGAGTACAAAATGTGAATATGGCATGATGTTTGTTATGTCATATCCCCTTTATCTATAGATATCTCTCTATTATATAAAAAAAAATCTTGGGTCGAGACATGACCTTCTCGGAAAGACACTTTGACGTCCGGCGAGAACAACCAATTTAAAACAAGATCACGGACATCAAACGTCTCAGTTGTTGGAATGATTTTGGCAGACACACTTCATGCGCTCTCAGCTCTTAAAACTTTTATACGTTCTAGATGGCACGTCAACATCTAAGCAAAGAAGAAAGAGCAGCACATCTAAAAGAGACCCAAAAGCTCTGGAGAGAAAACAATGCAAAAAAGAACAATAATAATCTATGTGCAAATTCTGAAAATTAGGAAAGTAATAATCAGCCTGGACCAAGTGGAATTGAAAACCTCGTAGGTCCAATCGGGGTCAGAAATAAAAGACTTCATAAAGACGTTCAAAAACATTGCCATGATACTCATGCAAAGCAAGCTTAAGAATATGAAAGTAGTAAAATTCGAAAGTATCAAAAAAAAGAAAGTAAAGATCACATTAGCACAAACAAACGGAAATTATTACTCAGTGAAATAACGGAACAACAGAAGAGATCGAATATATGCTCTTAGGTGATATGTCAGAAGTATAGATATTGTAAGGCTTTAAAGTTTAAGTTGGAGACTTGTAGATCGTCTAATTCGTGTTGCCATCAGGGAAAAGTAGTGTTGCCTCCAAATGAAGAGGCCTATCTGCGAGAATTAAAAGTTTTGTTGTTTGGTAAAAATGAAATCCACAAACACTACAGGCAAAATATCCAAGTCTACAATAATCTTTTCGCGTTCGCATCATTCAATGCTCAAAACGTAGATTTACACAATAATGGACCATACGCCATGAGAATCTGTGGTCCCGCAACAATTAAAGCTACGACAAGTTTAATTTAGAAGAAACCACAATTCGGTCAGGTGTATATTTATGATCATGGAGAAGCAATGCAACATAGAATCGAAAGAGTATGTAACAATTCCCATGAAAATAACAATCTCTTTAAATTGTATATCCGGTTAAGCAAACCCAGGGGTGGTTGAGCGAAGCGAGCAGGGAGCGGAGCCCCTTAGTGTTTTAAATGGAGATCAAATCTTGATATGTCCACAGATATTAAAAAAGAACGACACATTTCATGGAGTGTACAGTACTTATGGCAACTTTTCACATGACTGTATGTCCAGTATACACAGACCCATCGTTCTACGACAGGGACATTTTTACATGCCTGTCTGTCCAACCATTACGTTGACCTGCTTCATTTGGTTCAAAAATGCAACAACAGCAACAATATTTTTTTTTATATAGTGAGAAGTTTTATTGGCTAACTAAAAATGATTACAATATGCAAGCTTTCGAGACAACTCAGGTCCCTTCTTCAGGTAAGATATAATACAGAAACTGGAGTTCCCAGTGTTTATATAGACACCAGGACAAGAAACAACATTGGAAAACCTTTAAGTGAGACATCTTAAATGTAAAAAATTAATAGAGTTATTCAGCCTAAGATTCATTTACCAAGAGAGGAGAACAATGTATGGTCAAGATATTTGGATAAGATAACTGTCCAGAAAAGTCATTTGGGGTTTCTGATGAGTTTTTCAATACAATGTGGGTCTGTAGACAGGTTGTCAATGTCAGTCTGAGAGATGCAAACAATCCTCATATCTTGTTATAAAACTCTTGTCTCTATTCAAACCATGTTGTAATGTGTTAAATTTTAGCATGAGTTTCACTTCTCAGTCTTTTGTCTCTTGCTGTGTTCTGAAGTTGCCCATAAGCACTGTGGGCACAGTGTCCATGGCTGTTGAAGTGAGCTGCAACAGGAACATCCGTGTGGCCATGCCTGATGTGGAGCCAGTGTAAATTCATTCTCTGACGGAGTGTTTGTCCAGTTTCTCCCACATAGAGTGCAGGGTCAGGACATTTCATACAGAGAATGAGGTACACCACATTAGATGATCTTCAGGAAAATGATCCCTTTATGCAATGTTCTAGTTGGCAGTGTGGTATAACTCCACGGTCTGTATTATAAATGTGAGCACACGTTTTGCATCTTTTCTGTAGGCAGGGAGTTGTGCCGTTTTCTGTTGGTTCACTTAGGGAGCTTCGGACAATGAGCTGCTGCAGGTTTTTCAGTGTTTCGTCATTGTGTAGCATTGGCTGAAGTTCTTTAATGATTTTTTGAAGTGCTTCAAAATGTGGGTTATAGGTGACAACAAGGGGGATGCGGTTCTTGTTGTCCTTGAAGCACTTCGAAGCACTTGACTTCTCATTACATTCATAATGACTAACATGGTGCAACACCCTTTTTTATACAGCAAATTTTTATACAGTGTAGCTCAAAGCGTTTTACAAAAAAATAAAAGACAACACTAGAAGCACAAAGATAATACATTAAATAATAGAACAGTCATTACCAGAATTAAGCAAAATTACATTACTGTTAGCTATAGGTAGTTTTAAAGTCAATAATAGTTGCTATGACAAAAGTCAGAGTCCAGTTTGACAGCAAGAGAGGAACCAGTCCTTGGTCGGGTGCCAGTTCAATGAAGGGCATTCTCATTTTTATCTGGACCAAATATGGAGATGCCTGCTATTGTAGAAAGTCCAGTGGAATTGGAGAAATACCCACATGGAATGAAAAGAATATGCTACTGCCACACAGACCATGCACATGTGGAGATGCTGTTCCGGGACTGTTGAGCTTTATAATGTTGTGGTTTGGTTATGTTAATCACTTTTAAACTGCTCTGTTTTAGTGTGTTTAATGTACTTTTAGCATCCATGTTTGTACAGTATATACTGAGTGATATAGTACTTGAATGTTTTGCTCAGGGCGGCACGGTGGCGCAGTGGGTAGCGCTGCTGCCTCGCAGTAAGGAGACCTGGGGACCTGGGTTCGCTTCCCGGGTCCTCCCTGCGTGGAGTTTGCATGTTCTCCCCGTGTCTGCGTGGGTTTCCTCCCACAGTCCTAAGACATGCTGGTTAGGTGGATTGGTGATTCTAAATTGGCCCTAGTGTGTGCTTGGTGTGTGGGTGGGTGTGTTTGTATGTGTCCTGCAGTGGGTTGGCACCCTGCCCGGGATTGGTTCCTGCCTTGTGCCCTGTGTTGACTGGGATTGGCTCCAGCAGACCCCTGTGACCCTGTGTTCGGATTCAGTGGGTTGGAAAATGGATGGATGGATGGATGTTTTGCTCATACTCTAAGCAGAGCACAGTACAAAAATAAACTGAAATAATTGATGCAAGTGTGCCGCCGTGTTGCCTCATTTTGTCAGATTTTTTTTCAATACTTTTATTACTTTAAAAGATTATTACAGCTGAATTGTCTGTAGTGTGTTTTTGGGTGTTCACCCTGTAATAGACTGGGATTGTACCTGCCTTTAGCTTGATGTTTTCTGGGATAGAGTCCAGCTTCCCTGCAACTGGATAAGCAAGTTTAGAAAATGGATGGATGACACCAACATCACATACACACACACACACACACACACACACACTGTGCATTTTGATTTATATTAATTGGCTGTGTGTGGAGAGTATGTGAGTGTTCCCTGTGATGGACAGTTCAGTTCACAGTTGGTTCTTGCCTTGTGCTGGTTGCTGTTAGGATATGTTCTGGTTATCCAAGTCCTTAAAATTGGATTAAATGAATTAGTAAATGGATGGATAGGCAGAAGTATTGGTAAGAGTCTGCAACTCTACCTTTACATTGGGTTTGAGATGGCATGGGGGAATAATATGAATTCTGTTTTTGATTTCTCCAGTTTAAATGCATAAGAATAGCAACAAACAAACAAGACCCATAAGATTTGGTTACCTGAGCACTTTTGAGAGTTTCAAGTATAACTCTGTCTCCATGCTCAGCACCTTACTCACTGGGCTACATTGCTTAATGACCCAAGCTCAGAAAAGTTTATTCTTTCTTTGTTTTTTTTTTAATTCCTAGGTGGCTCTTCGAATTCGTCCTATCAATGATGCTGAAATAGAAGAGGGTGCCTCTATTGTAGCCCACAAAGTGGATGACCAGGTATACAGATGTGCATACATGTCCTGATTTATGTATCAACTGGCCATTGCATTTAAGGGATACTGAATGTTGGAACTGGAATAGGAAAATATCCACATAATAGCCAGCCATACACCAGTCTTAAACTGAACAACTGCAATGTCAGTGTTGTTGGTGTTTTGTTGTAGGTGCTTGTTTATACTTCAGTGGCTACTTTATTAGGTCCACCTATGTAGTACCAGGTAGGATCGAGATTGTGACAGGAAACGACAGGGTCATGAAAACGAGACGGACTGTGAACGGAGAGAAGCAGAAATGCTCCTTCACCACCACATAATTACTGTTCGGACAGTGATTCCGAGTAGTCCGTTCCTATCGAATCAATGTCCAAGGGTTTTGTTTTCTAATTTTGTTTCCCTTATAAAAAATCATAATGCTGTGCGATGAAGGGCCCAGTTCACGACTGGCAGCCACCTTTAAACAGGGAGCCCTTCATAGACAACTTTAACACGCACAATGTAGTTGGGCGCACATGGCTAGTTGATAATATTTATCCTACTAAATTGTAAATTAAATGCACAGCAACAACATTTATTTATATAGCACATTTTCATACAAATAATGCAGCTCAAAGTGCTTTACACGATGAAGAAAGAGAAAAAAAGACAAAACAAATAAGAATTAAAATAAGGGAACACTAATTAACATAGAATAAAAGTAAGGTCCGATGGCCAGGGAGGACAGAAAAAACAAAAAAAACTCCAAATATATACCAAAACCAAATAGAGAATTAAACTCCACAAATTAATACTCAGCAAAGGGAACAGAAACATGGCAGAAGCCAATCTACTCCTGCAGAAAGAATACAAAAAAATTAAATAAAATATGGTAATAAGTTACAATGACATCACAAGCGAAAAATGAGAGCCAAATAACAAAGTGAAGAATTAAAACATGTATCAAAAACCAAGCAGAAACACATGAAGAAAACTCAGAAATTCTTTTAAACCCAATAAAAGGGATAAACCCCTGCATGAATTGAAATGACTGCCAAAAATTCCACTTACAAATTAGACTCGCTATAGAAGGAAAAAATTCAAACAAAGAGGCCTAATGCCTTCTAAGCATACACATTCACTAAACAAGCCAAACTCAGCGAAGGACACCTAAGGCAAAAAGAAAGAGTTTTTTCCAGGGAGTCCTGTGAGGCACATTGTATGTCATGGATTTAGAAATGTGAGGTCTTATTCTACTGGGAGCAATAAGCAATCTAAAGAAAAGGAAAACAACGGAAAGAAAAACATTATTGAGTAAATTTTCTTAGAAAGACTCGGCGCAGCCCTTTGCAAACCAATCTTTAAGGTCACTTCTTGGGTACTGCAGATCACTGTTCCATCAGGGGTTCATCCTTCTACCTTCATTCTGAGTTGTGTAATTCAGCCATGTCTGTTAATGCTGACTGTGTTTCTGAAATCAGGCTTATGAACTATAAACTCTGCTTACAGATGGTAGTTATTTTGGATCCTTCAGAAGACCCTGATGACATACTTAGAGCAAACAGGTCCCGGGAGAAAACATTTGTGTTTGATGTGGCCTTTGATCATACTGCAACACAGGTAACTAGCTCAATGTTATTCGGTCAAGGAAAAAAACCTGAATATGGTATTACTAGAAAGCAGAAAATGTCTAGATATTTCACAATTGCTTGGAATGGACTGCTTTTTTGGCATAGTGGTTAGTACTGCTGCCTCACAGCTCGAGTCCTGGGTTCTTATTCTCTGTCAGATCATTGTCTCTGGGGGTCTTTGAGTCTTTTCTTTGAGTAAATTGGTTTTCCTATCACGTCCCAAAGATGTGAGGGTTTGGTTGATTAGTGCATCTAAATTGACCGTATGTGAGTGAATGTGTCCGGCCTGTCCATCATTTGTTCTTGTTTTGCACCTCTGGCACCTTAAAAACCCTGAACTGGATAAGGCAAGTTTGACAGGTGAATATATTCATTTTCAAAAATAGGAGTGGAAATCCTGCACTAACATTTCAGAGAAAGTTACATTTGGTGATAAATTCAATTTAAAAGATTAAATTTATGTGAAATTCATTCCAGTTGAGTCAGACACTGGATACTGTGCTGGGAAGCCTGCTGGGCAGGGATTGTTAGGTAGCAGTGAATTGCATAAAGCAAGAAAAGAGCCCAGCAAGGGATAGAAAGTAAATGATGGGTTCATAATATGAATGCACTATATCACACTACCAGAAAATGAAGGACACTGCCAAACAGTGTTAAGCCATGTTATACTGGAACCCCTGGATGGACTGTAGATAGTGGCATCGACAAATGATATATGCCAGCAGGTGCCAGGGTTGCCCAGTTTTTGTTGTTGAGGCAAACTAAGAAAATGGAGGCTGGGAAGAGTATAGAGGACCTCCTAAATAACATGGTACAGCATATGGTCCCAGACAAGCTTTGCATTTTTCTTTGAAATGTGAAGCATGACAGACAGACTGAAGTGGCATGGAGCAAATAATTGTGCAACTATATGCTATAATTTGGTCAAAGTGACCTACCAAGCAGACATTGTAACTGCCCATTCAGACATTCAAAAATAAATACAGTCATATGAAAAAGTTTGGGAACCCCTCTCAGCCTGCATAATAATTGACTCTACTTTCAACAAAAAAAGATAACAGAGGTATGTCTTTCATTTCCTAGGAACATCTGAGTACTGGGGTGTTTTCTGAACAAAGATTTTTAGTGAAGCAGTATTTAGTTGTATGAAATTAAATCAAATGTGAAAAACTGGCTGTGCAAAAATGTGGGTCCCCTTGTAATTTTGCTGACTTGAATGCCTGTCACTGCTCAATGCTGATTACTTGCAACACCAAATTGGTTGGATTAGCTCGTTAAGCCTTGAACTTCATAGACAGGTGTGTCCAATCATGAGAAAAGGTATTTAAGGTGGTCAATTGCAAGTTGTGCTTCCCTTTGACTCTCCTCTGAAGAGTGACAGCATGGGATCCTCAAAGCAACTCTCAAAAGATCTGAAAACAAAGATTGTTCAGTATCATGGTTTAGGGAAAGGCTACAAAAAGCTATCTCAGAGGTTTAAACTGTCAGTTTCAACTGTAAGGAATGTAATTAGGAAATGGAAGGCCACAGGCACAGTTGCTGTTAAACCCAGCAGGTCTGGCAGGCCAAGAAAAATACAGGAGTGGCATATGCTCAGGATTGTGAGAATGGTTACAGACAACCCACAGATCGCCTCCAAAGACCTGCAAGAACATCTTGCTGCAGATGGTGTATCTGTACATCGTTCTACAATTCAGCGCAATTTGCACAAAGACCATCTGTATGGCAGGGTGATGAGAAAGAAGCCCTTTCTGCACTTACGCCACAGACAAACCAGATTCATTTTGGAACAAAGTGCTTTGGACTGATGAGACAAAAATTGAGTTATGTGGTTGTAACAAAAAGCACTTCGCATGGTGGAAGAAGAACACCACATTCCAAGTTAAACACCTGCTGCTTACTTTTAAATTTGGTGGAGGTTCCATCATGCTGTGGGGCTGTGCGGCTAGTTCAGGGACTGGGGACCTTGTTAAAGTCAAGGGTCGGATGAATTCAACCCAATATCAACAATTTCTTAATAATAATAATAATAATACATTTTATTTATATAGCGCCTTTCCCATGCTCAAGGCACTTGCAGAATATAATAAAGAACGGCAGAATATACAGTATATAGCATTGTACAAACCAGATAAATAAATAAAGAAGATTAAGACAGTAAATTCTGAAAAAACAGACAACATAATTGATGGTCTAGCACACACACATACAGGTTACATTAGCAACTTGACAGAGAAGTAAACTGAGAGAAGGGTAATAAAGTCAAGTAGAGCTAAAAGCCTTCTGAACAGATGAGTTTTGAGTTGTTTTTTAAAAGAATTCATGGAGTCAGCTGACCTGATTAATTTTGGTAGGTCATTCCAGAGTCTGGGCGTTATACAGCTGAAGGCCCTGTCACCCATAGAGTGTAGATTAGTGAGGGGCACAACAAGATTACCAGAATCAGAGGACCTTAGTGGGCGGGCAGGCACATAGTGATGGAGAAGGTCACTGATGTAGTTTGGTGCGAGGTTATTAAAGCTTTGTAGGTTATTAGTAGGATTTTATATTCGATTCTGTAAGACACAGGGAGCCAGTGAAGACGGAGCAGGATGGGTGTTATGTGCTCGCTGCTGCTGGTTCGAGTAAGGACTCTTGCAGCTGAGTTTTGAATAAGCTGGAGCTGTGATATAAGATTAGAAGGGGCACCTGCCAGTAGGGAACTACAATAATCGATGCGGGATGTGATAAAAGCATGGACAAGTTTCTCAGCATTAGAGAAGGAGAGGAAGGAGCGAACACGGGATATGTTATGGAGGTGAAAGTAAGAAAGTTTCTTAATGTGATTTATGTGGGCGGAATAAGTGAGGGAGGAATCAAAAATGACACCAAGATTCTTTACAGTAGAGGCAGACTGGGAAGGAGCTCATTTTATTAAGTTGCATTTTAGTCCCTATTTGCAGGAGTTCAGTTTTATTGCAATTTAATTTTAAAGAGTTCTGCTCCATCCAGGTTTTAATTTCACTAAGGCAGGTTGTAAGCTGAGAAAGCTCTGATGAAGTTCCACTTTTAACATTGAAGTAGAGCTGAGTATCATCTGCATAAAAATGATAACCCAGTCCATAACTACGGATAATATGGCCAAGGGGAAGCATATAAATACAGAAAAGCAGAGGACCAAGGACAGAGCCCTGAGGAACTCCTTGTGTGACTGGCACGGAGTTGGATCTGCTGTTGCCAAGACTAACAAACTCTTGCCTATCAGTCAGATATGACTTGAACCACTGGAGGGCAGTGCCAGAGATACCCAGCATGTTCTCCATTCTGGACAGTAGGATGTCATGTCTAACAGTGTCAAATGCTGCACTGAGGTCTAACAGAATTAATATGCTAGTTTGTCCAGAGTCTGCTGCCATAAGCAAATCATTGGTTACCCGTAGCAGAGCAGTTTCACAGCTGTGCCGCGCCCTGAAACCAGACTGAAAGGGTTCCATCAAATTATTAGAAGTTAGGTAATTGGTGAGTTGGGAAGCTACAACACGCTCAAGAACTTTTGACAGGAAAGGTAAGTGGGAAATAGGCCGGAAATTGTTAAGATTGTCAGCATCAAGGCCAGACTTTTTTAACATTGTGGTTACAGAAGCAATTTTAAAAGTGAGTGGCACGGAGCCAGTGTCAAGGGATGAGTTTATTATTGTTGTAACAGTCGGGATTATGGCATGAAGGCAGGATTTAAGTAGTGTGCTGGGGATGGGGTCCAGTACACAAGTAGTCAGCCTCATCTTACAAAGCAGGTTATTAACAAACGTAGAAGTGACTGGTGAGAACTTAGAGAAGGAGCTGGATGGAGTGGGAAAACAGGGAGAGATATAAACAGATGATATATTTATGTTAGTTGAATTATTTAGATCTTTAATTATGTTACGGAAAAAGTGGAGGAATTCCTCACAGACTTCAGTAGAAGAGGTAGTTGGACCAGATGCTGGTTCGAGTAGTTTATTAACTACAGAGAACAAAACCCTTGGGTTATCATGGCCACTTTCTATTATTCTGCCATAATGGGTGTTCTTGGCAGAAGTTAGTGCTTCTCTGTAAACTCTTTGGGGGTCAGAGAAAGCCTGGATGTGCACGGTGAGGCCAGTCTTATGTGACATTCTCTCAAGGCGTCGGCCAGCTGCTTTCATAGATCGCAATTCTGAGTTATACCAAGGAGCTGAGCGTTTAAAGGAAACCTCCTTATGTTTTAAAGGAGCTGTTTTATCTAATGCTGAATGAAGGGCTGAGTTATAGTGATCAACAAAACTATCTAGTGTTGGTGGAATAGGTGCAGACAGTAAAAGATCAGAAATGGATCCAGAAAGGATAGAGGGACAGATATTTTTAAGGTTTCTGTAAGAAATTTGTCGTTTACAGGTAAGAGGTGGGAAAGGTAATGAGACAGTGAAAAATACTGCTTTATGGTCAGAGAGTCCCAAATCAGTGCTGTAAATGTTGGCAACAGATAGTCCAGAAGTGCAGATCAGGTCCAATATATGACCGCCAGAATGGGTTGGAAAACCAACATGTTGTGTCAAGTCAAAACAGTCCAGTAAGGACAGGAATTCATTTCTCAGTTTAGATGTGGGGGTGTCAATATGGATGTTGAAATCACCAAGAAGGATAATTCTCTGAGAGTAAGAGCTTAGGTGGGTCAAAAGTTCAATCAGATCGGATAAGAAGGATGCATTGTATTTTGGGGGACGATAAAGAACAATGAGTGAGACAGGACCTGATTCCGTTATTAGTTTAAGAGCCAGGCACTCAAAAGACAATGGACAGGATAATGTTCAAGCATCAGTGACAAAGTTGAAGTTCTGCAGGGGTTGGCTATTCCAACAAGACAATGACCCAAAATCTAGTTTGAAATCTACAAAGGCATTCATGCAGAGGAGAAATACAATGTTCTGGAATGGCCGTCACAGTCCCCTGACTTGAATATCACTGAAAATCTATGGGATGATTTGAAGCAGGCTGTCCATGCTCGGTAGTCATTAAATTTAACTGAACTGGAGAGATTTTGTATGGAAGAATGGTCAAAAATACCACCATCTAGAATCCAGACACTCCTCAAAGGCTATAGGAGGCATCTAGAGGTTGTTATATTTGCAAAAGGAGGCTCAACTAAGTATTGATGTCATATCTCTGTTGGGGTGCCCAAATTTATGCACCTGTCTAATTTTGTTATGATGCATATTGCAAATTCTGTGTTAATCCAATAAACTTAATGTCACTGCTGAAATACGACTGTTTCCATAAGGCATGTCATATATTAAAAGGAAGTTGCTACTTTGAAAGCTCAGGCAATGATAAATAAAAATCCAAAGAATTAAGAGGGGTTCCCAAACTTTTTCATATGACTATAGCAGTGATATATGTACGTTTAGATTGAAACAAGTTAACATATATTAACAAGTCATATGGTTTATATTTCTACAGGATGATGTTTATGTTGCTACCACTAAAAACCTCATTGAAGGAGTGTTGTCTGGTTACAATGCAACCGTTTTTGCCTATGGACCAACAGGTAGGCCATTATTTATGCCATAACTCTACCTACCCATCCATTTGTTGAACTCGTTTAGTCCATTATTGTATTGTATGGAGTCAGAGAATATGCTGGTAATATTGTGATCACAGCAGTATCCAATTGTGGGTATCCCATGGCACATTTTCAAACATATGCATAGTTGATTATAATGGACAAATTTACAATCAGAAATCAATTTAAAAGGGACAAATGGCCAGCCACATAAACGTTTACAGATATCAAAATGCAGTTTACTTGAACCAGAAAAATTTTAATAAAAACAGGAAAAAATGAAGTTTTTGTAAATCTTTTAACCTTTAGTGTAAATGTAGTACATACTGTGTATGTGTAATAAATATAAAAATAAGCAAAGACAACATAGCATAAAAGGTTGGGGTAGAAGTGGGTAACCTTGTTTAATCGCCATAAAGAGGCTCACATTTGTCTTTTATACAAGAGTTAGTAAAGGCACTCCCAGGATGGAGTAATTATTCTTATGCTGACTCGCTAACAAATAGCAACCTCTAGTTGTCTTGCAGTGAATTCAACTAGTTAAGGTGGAATGGACGGAGAGTGAGAGGTGTAGGCAGGGATATTTTCTGTTTACAGCTCTTCAAAACTAAGGGCGTAAAATCAAATGGGTAAAAGGCTGTATAATCACAAAATTCTTTCCTGGTGTATCCTTAAATTTCTGCAGTGAAAGAGACCTGCATGACCCTGACAAATATTTATAATATGCATTGCACATTTGCACAATAATTCAGAATAAATTAAAATTTTACTTATCTGAAATAGATATTAGAGCAGGGTGGCAGAGTGGCACATTCATAATGCTAGTTCCTTGCAGCTCCTTACAACTAAGTTTCCTGCATTCCCTCAGTTTCTGGGTGGGATTTCTCAGGATGCTTGGGTTTTCTTCCACATCCCAAAGGTGTGCATAGCAGTACCTGATATAAGAAAGTCAGGCGAGCAGTATGGTATAAAGGACTTCAAAGCACAATAAACTCTACTGGGCTTTAATGGTAAAGCAAAAAGTGTATAAACGCTTGCACTGAATCCTGACCTTATAAGTCACCTTGGATTACGATGTCAGCCAGATATACAGTGATAAGAGTAAAGTGTACTGTACTTTGGTGTGCCTGTAGTTCAGGGGTACTTTTTGCTTTGCACAGGACTATGCCATGGCTGACTCTTTCTCCCTGTTACAGTAATGGAAAAAGAGAGCTCAACAAATCTCTCTTAGCCTTAGTTTTGGTGACATAGGCTCAGTTTTTCAAACATTATTTTTTGGAGGTCCTTCAACCTCTTTTCAAAATTTAAACTCACTAATACATTTTGATCTGTTTTCTTAAACAGGTGCAGGAAAGACTTACACCATGTTAGGAATAGACTCTGAACCTGGCATCTATGTGCGTACCTTAAATGATCTCTTTAACTCTATCGAAGCCAGCAGTGATCACATGGCTTATGACGTTTCAATGTCCTACTTAGAGGTAAAAATACTTTCTTGTGAATTATACTGTATAGCAAATCACATGCTGAATATGAAATGTTCATCTAATTGTAATTCTGAATATGGGTTATTATAAAGGTGACAGGCTGCAGAAGACCTCCGTGACCCTATGTTAGGATGTAGCGGGTTGGGTAATGACTGACTGACTGATAAAGGTGACATCTTATCGTAATTAGTCTTCCATTCCTCCATCCACTGTGTAGGCATCCCTCCCACCCAGATTCATTTCAAAAAACTTAAACGTTATCAAAAAAAGTGCGGTAATGACAAATGTATGTACAGCTTTGGATGGTGAAGTGGATAGCACTGCTCCCTCATTGATCCAGTATCTGGCTTTGACTCCTGTGCCTAGATGATGTCAGTGTGGAGTTTACATGTTCTCCTTATCCTTGTGTGGGTTTTCCTTCAGGTATCTTGACTTTCTTCCCTCTTCACCAAAGACATGCTAATTAGGTTAATTGTAGGCCATAAATTGATCTTGCGTGCATGTTTAACTGGGCGCTGCGGTGGACCGGTGCCCTATTCTAGGCCAATTCCTGCCTGCCCCTAAATATAGGGAGAAAAAATGTAACAGATGGATGAGCAATAAAACAAAGTAAATCCTGCAGCCCCACTGGGTCTTGCTACATAGGAGTTGCCAAGACGACTGTGTTTGCCTTTCAGTTTCTCGTCTCCTTAAAATGTAATGTCTGAACTCTTGTTCAATTTATGTCCCAACTCTGCTCTCTTCCTTCGCAGCACTGAGTTTTCAGTCCACCAACCAACTCATCTCACTAACCTCTGATCCAGAGCTACTGTTAAATCTATTAGATCAAGCTGTAGAATAATTTTTATGGTGGAGTAGTTTACATTAACCGTAGGATAGTGGAAATCAGGTCATAGCACCCTCTGGCACATGATATTGCCTCTGAAGTCATAATAAATGGCAAAGCTGCCATGCCTATTCTGGGCTATCTGTCTTTGCCAGTAGGAAAGAGGACCCAAATGATTCTTTTTTGGAGAAATGTCACAGCCATTGAATGGTATGGAGGATGCATCAAGGCCTGGCTTGATGTCCCTAATATTTACTGCATTTGAGAAGTTTGATCAATTCCCCTGATTTAGCCATATTAGTCCAAATAGTCCAACATGGTGTCCACCCCCTTATGATCCTCTAGGTTACTCACTGTGTTATCCAGATCTCTCTGTCTCCCTCTTACAAGGGTAATGTTCCTTTCTTCTCCCGGTCAGCTGTCAGGTTTGGACATAAGCTTTTGTCTGGATCACCTCTTGACAGTTCTACTTGAAAATCCAATCACTATGTGTTTAATAAATCAAGGAGAACATCTCTTAATATTGCACCTTGTGTCCCTTTTTTAAGATTTATAATGAAGTAATTCGTGACTTACTGAACCCTGCATCTGGTTTCCTGGATTTAAGAGAAGATGCTAAAGGTGGAATCCAAATAGCAGGAATCACAGAAGTCTCCACAAATAATGCTGAAGAGGTAAAATTAAATGTATTGTATGTAGGGCTGTCAATAGATTATATTTTTTAATCACAATTAATCACACTTTGGTCATGAAATTAAACATGTTTAATCACACATTACGGTGCATATTTCACAAGGTTCATTATTATATCCTTTGAACTACATCATCAAATCAACTGTACAGTAAATACTGTATAATAATGTCAGTAGCATGATGTACTTGAAATAATTCTCTGAGGATTTCAGAAATTCCATTTATTGTCAAAATTATCAAAAACAAAACACAATATTTTGGACATGTCTGTAACATTGCTTAAGGCCACTGTCATCATTATTTTTCCTTCTTAACATTCAACCAGTTGCTAAGGCACACAAGTTTGTTCACATTTTCAGATGCCAGAGTAGATCTCTTTCTGTGCCGAATATGAAAAAGGAAAAAGGCAGCTGCACAATACAGCATGGAACAAGAACATGACAGACTGGTTTTGAAATGTTTGCATAAATAACAAACCAGCTGAATTACAACATTCCAAGTCTATTGTCAGGTTGTAAGAAAATAAGTTTGGTTGTTTTTTTATTTTTAATATTTGGTTTCTATTTTATGAAATAAATAACATTGCGTAGCACAACATTGAAATGCCTGTGTGATTACTCGTCATGGGTATTTTGAACGATTATCGTTGCAGGAGCTCTAGAATGCCTAGAAAAAGAAGGACCTTTGTTGTTGAGGCAACTGTTGTTATATTACAGGTTTAGGCAGCACAGCGTTCTCAGCCTTTTTAATGCATGGCTTGGAGAAGTGATCAATTACATCAAATAACCCTAAAAACAGCATTAAAAACACAGGAATTAAAAATCTCAGAAACTGATCTCCTTGCAAATAACACACACACAAGGATATGCCCTTTCAGTATTCATAGTTAGCTTAATGACGTAGCACTTTATCATCACTACAATAATTACAAAACAACAATGCTATGATACATTAGCAGAGGTTTGGAAGCTCAGGATATTTATCGAACTCTGCAGAGGTTAGCATGGCCAGCTGTTCATTGCAGTGAGTGCATACTATTTTGGTTTTACCAAGACAGCCATCCTGACACATTTATTTTAAAATGAAAGTTTCTGCCGAGAAGCGTCAC
This sequence comes from Erpetoichthys calabaricus, assembly GCF_900747795.2. Lineage (NCBI taxonomy): Eukaryota > Metazoa > Chordata > Cladistia > Polypteriformes > Polypteridae > Erpetoichthys > Erpetoichthys calabaricus. Next base: position 134,522,311 of record NC_041404.2, on the reverse strand, counting down.
AGGTGTCTCTGCTATTGTTACATTAACAACTCAATCCTGCACAAATTGAGAAGGGATGCAGATTGCATCAGATACGATTAGATAAGGTCAGAGCAGGAGAGCAGATGAGTTCAGTTCTGATAAAAAGGAGTGACCCAGAGAAAGATCAAGACCGTAAATTCTGGAATCTTGCAGTAATTTTGCTTTATGTTATTTTAATGTATCAAGGCTTTTAAATTAATCTCAAGGGTTGACGCATAAATGCATATGTAAAACAAAAGAAAAAAAAAAGGGTGAGTGTTGTTTTTAGTGACAGTTTTTATGGATAAAGTACCAAGCTGCACATAAACCTTGGAGATGCTATCATTTTGCTCCTTGAGGGCGGTATCTGCAGAATGAATATTATTGTGTATTACTTGCCCCATCTAACTGAGGTTTCATTTGTCTCCTTGAGAAGCATGACTTGGTCAGGATAACAATCTGCACCTCTAATTCAGATACCTCTCACAAATAAGCATTGGTTCTTCTTTTCAGATATGGGCCTACCACTACCCCTTGTTAGAGGGCTGTTGGACTGAAGCTGATGCTTCAGTTTATCATTCACTGTACTGGATTAGTTTATCATGTCCAGTCTTTATTTATTGGCTGTGACCAAAGGGGTATGATAGTTGGGTGCATATTTCAGATTGACGTTGCTCCATAAGCTTACAAGTGGAGAAGCTTGATAGTCCACGAGGTCCTCCAAGTACAACCACTACCATTTTGTATCAGAAAAAGCTGGCTGAGGTGGTCTGAATATGCTTGCCTGTTGGAAGGATTCGATGCTCAATCCCCTGAAAACAGACCTAGGCAGAACCAGGCCATTCTTTTCTGCCCTGTGTAGCATGTTGCACCATGACTTTCATACAACAAGCACTCTAGAAAATGGACAGATAAATTAAGATATAAATACATAAATATTAAAAATGTACAGTGTTTTTATTCCTGGTTAAATCATTTCAGACAAAAATATATTAACTAATGCAATGATAAAACAGGTAGAAAAGTCAGTGGTATGTGAATGTCGTTGTCTACCTACTTCAGAGTTACTATACATGGTCTGTGGGTAAGGACATCTTCATTATGAGAGACACTTCTCCTAGCAAAGAAAGAATTGCAACAGCATAAGATAAAGACGATCACAAAAATATCACTAAGTATTGTTTTTCACTGATAGTGCTGAAGCGCATTTAGACCATTCTAGAAAAATGCAAAAAAAAAACACAGAACAGAGCTTTTAGAAGTCTTCATTTACTTATTCTTATTAGTAACTTATTGTTACTTGTGTTTCTATTATAAAGAAAAAATCCTGCAGAGAAACAGTAGGGTGTCCAGACGTGATCTTCATATTAAGATCACGGAAGACACTTAAAAGACCCGCGAGGACCTTAAACATGAGACTTTGTGCCAAGACATTGACTCAGGACAGTCTTGCGATGACGTAGAACATGAGATTCTTGCAAGACACGCCCTACTTACAATCAATATCAAATAAGACAATGGGGCAGCAAAATATTCAGTCGTGTGAAGGATTTGAGCACACACAGATCCAGGGTCTCAGCGCATATAAAGAGTATAAGGAAAATATGTTATAAATGAAACGTCGACGACTAAGCGAAGAAGAAAGCAGCGTGGAGAAAAGAGACTCAAAAGTGTTGGAGAGAAAAAAGAGCAAAAAAGAAAAAATAATCTAGGTATAAATTCAGAAAATAAGGAAAGTAATTATCAGCCCGTAACAAGTGGAATTGAAACAAAGCACGTCCTATGAAAGTAGGAAAATTAGAAAGTATAAAAATAAGAAAGTGAAGATCGCAGTAGCACAAACAAATGGAAATTATTACTCGAAAAAGGGAAAATAATCACCACGGACCAGGTGTCATTGAAAAAAAAGCAGGACAAAGCGAGGTCAGAAATAAAAGACAGATAGAAAACAAAGTAAAACATCATAAAGAGGTTACAAAACAAAAGGGCCAAACGCATGCGGAGCAAGATACAGAATATGAAAGCAGAAAAAAACGACAGTGTCAAAAAATGAAAGTAAACATCGCATTAGCGCAAAAAAAAAAGAGAATAGAGATCGAATATATGGACACAGGTGATATGTCAGAAGTATGTAAATATTGTAAGGCTTTGAAGTTTAAGTCAGAGAATTTCATAAACAGGGTTTACCTCACATGCATTTATTGGTTACTTTGCAAAAAAAGTTATTAACTACTGATGATGTAGACCGATTTGTCTGTGCTGAAATTCCAAACAGAGAAACCTATCCTGAATTATGGTACAAAGTCATTACACACATGTCTCACTGACCTCATTTAAAAGATTCAGCATATTGGGACTACAAAATTCCAAATATTGTTTTTACAGAAGTTCTGAAATAAAAGTGAAACTAATGAAATAGCAACAATGCAAAGAAAAAAAAATCTGAGTGTGCATCTGGAAAACCAAACACGGGGCTTGGCGAGAGACTTGTAACTTTTTCTTTGTCATTGTTGAATGAAAATGTGCTATATAAATAAATGTTGTTGTTATTCACCATTGCAGCCCAGTACTCACAGTAGTTCAGTTTTTTAAGGGTTGGCATTACCTTGTCATGAAAGAAGATCAGCCCATATCATACATTCCTGCTGTTCTGAAGGCTATCATCTGTACTCTGTACACCACTTAATGCACAGATGCGAATTAGCCAGAAGTGCAGAGTGGTATTATATCATTCGTTCATTTTTGGTGGCCTCAATATCTAAATATTTAGAAAGGCTTAGGAGTCAACTATCAATTAAAATCTCAAAATTAATACCGGTAATTTAATCTGATAACACAAAGGGTCTGATTCTGAAAACCCGGTTAAACATTCTGCATCCAAGGAGTTGTGCTTTCTGTCATTTTCTTTGTGAAGTTTCTTTGTTCTCCCTGTGTGTGTGAGTTTTTTCTGCTGGGTAGTTTGGTTTACTCTCCACAACCTCCATAAATGTGCACTTCAACCTATTTAGTGATTCCAAACTGGCTGAGTGTGGGTGTGGGTGTGTGTTTGTGTGTGAGTGGACTTGGCAGCCTGGCAAACTGTCAAGGGCTGTTTTCTGCCTGGCGCCCAGTGCTGTCAAGGCTCCAATGCCCTATATTTCTTAAATGGATTAAGCAGTTTTGAGAATGAGATGAGCTATTGAACATTATTATAATAAGGATAGAGCAATACAGAAAAAATATATTTGTTTAGAGGTCACCAGTCATTGCAATATGAATGCAGGGGTTAAGGAATGATGGAAAATGCATAGCACCAACATATGGTCCCCATCCATGAATTGCTTTCAGCACAGAATTCTGCTGAGTAAATATCTTGGCCACATGACATACGACAGTTGCTGCTGTATCTGCCCCACCCAGCCCTCCTCACATTAGTAATCGCTGCTCAGCATGTGTCATTGTGCTGTTATGCTGTAAAGGAACACATTTATCATATTTACATATGGTATAGAATTATCTCATGAGCCATTTTTTTAAAATTGCATGTAAAATTACTTACCATAGAGTCACACCTTCACAAATTGAATGTTACAATAAGAGCTGTTGGCTTTACTAGAGCTGTTTTACAGGTTCAAAACTCTCAGTTGAAATCCTGGCTTGGGCAATTCTTGTAGAGTTTAACATTCTCCCTGCCTGTAGATGGGCTTCTTCATTCATCTGATTGATTTGAATGTCATGTTAAGTTAGGGCAGCACAGTGGCACAGTGGGTAATGCTGCTGCCTTGCAGTAAGGAGACCTGGGTTCGCTTCCCGAACTGCGTGGAGTTTGCATGTTCTCCCCATGTCTATGTGGGTTTCCTCTGGGTACTCCGGTTTCCTTCCCTCAGTGCAAAGACATGCAGGTTAGGTGCATTGGCGATCCTAAATTGTGCTTGGTGTGTGGGGGTGTGGGCTGGCGCCCTGCCCGGGGTTTGCTTCCTGCCTTGTGCCCTGTGTTGGCTGGGATTGGCTCCAGCAGACCCCCATGACCCTGTAGTTAAGATATAGCAGGTTGGATTATGGATGGATGTGTGGAGACTGGCTCGGACACAGACAGGCAGACACACTCATGTCACCCAACACACGTTTATTTACAATACCTATTATTTACTAATGTCCATAAATGCCACAAACCCCAATCTTCCCCAAAGTCCGGGCCAACCACTCTGCCTCTTCGGACCGCCTCCTTCTCTCTTTCTTGCACCTTGTCCTGCTTCCACCTGACTCCAGCCTCGAATGAAGGGAGGCGGCCCCTTTTATCCGTACCCGGATGTGTTCCAGGTTTGCACCGGCAATACTGCTGACACGCCCCAGTGTGGCGGAATGCCGGCTGTCCTCCCGGAAGCACTCCGGGTGTTCCCTCTCTTCTTCCTCCCAGCACTTCCTGGTGTGGTGGAAGTACTAGGGTCCAGGGTCCTTCAGGCAGGGGGACGCCCCCTGGCGGTGACCACGGGCCCCTACAGGGTTGAGCTTCCAAACCCTGTACCCGTGGTCCCCAATACAACCAGGGCAGACGCCTCCTCACGGTCTGGAGAAGGAATGAGCCCTCCTCCTGTCTTCCTGGGTGTCCCGGCTGGGCATGAGCCCCGTCCAGGTGCCATAGATGTTAAGTTAATTGGTAATTCTAAACTGGTCCAGTGTGGGCAAGCAGATGAGTGTGCCCAGTGCTGGACGTGGCATCCCATCTAGGTTAGAAAATAGATAGACGTATGAATGGATGAATTTATACATATAGTTTCAATTTGCACCATTATTCTCAAATGCTACATTAGTTTTTCATTATGTAAGGATATGCTTTAGGTTGCTACTAAATTAAGAAATTGTATTTTGCCATGAGGGTAAATATTCCAGGTCAATTCCTAGGTTTCTTTAAAATCAGCCTTCAAAATGATTTTAAAATATTTAGAAAATTAAAATGAGTAATATCCACAAAAAAAAAAAAATTAGACCCAATTTGCCTGAAAACTTACCCGGAAGGTCAACATGTTCAAGTATGCAAATGTTTATCTTTACACATTATCAACCACTTGGGACTCAACATGAATAAGCCATAACCGGTCAATGCTATCAGGGTGCTTGTAATGCGGCTGCAGTGGTAAACCCCAGTGACCGTCTATTACCCCAGTTTCTACCAGTGTATATTTAATTAGTGATTGTAATGAGATGTCAGGTGCCTTTCCATGACAAATAGTGCCAGTGCCTCCAGCGTTTTCTTTGCTTACCAACATTTTCATTTGATGTATAAATGTGGTATCCTAACCTGTTGTTCACTACCATCTATTAATTGATTCATTGATGGTCTTCACGTTCACTCTTGGCTTTTCTCAATGGTCAGCTTTCAGTCTGAAATACATTCTGACATTGTGCGTGGAGAAGATGATGATATTGGGTTTATTTAAAAAAGCTCAGTGATTAAAGATGAATATTACAATTCAGTTGCTTTGGATTCTGTGATTATGTTGGGATAGTCAGTTTATTTCTTGGATTTACTTTAAAGTGCTGAAGCTGTTTGTGGCCCTTCTTCAATAAGATTATGATTTTGCTGTTACCAGTATGTTACCTGTTATTCTGACAGGTTAAGTACAGATCTGACTTTAGATAGATAGATAGATAGATAGATAGATAGATAGATAGATAGATAGATAGATAGATAGATAGATAGATAGATACTTTATTAATCCCAAGGGGAAATTCACACATTTACTCCAGCAGCAGCATACTGATACAAAAAAAACAATATTAAATTAAAGAGTGTTAACAATGCAGGTAAAAACAGACAATAACTTTGTATAATGTTAACGTTTACCCCCCCGGGTGGAACTGAAGAGTCGCATAGTTTGGGGGAGGAATGATCTCCTCAGTCTGTCAGTGGAGCAGGTCAGTGACAGCAGTCTGTCGCTGAAGCTGCTCCTCTGTCTGGAGATAACACTGTTTAGTGGATGCAGTGGATTCTCCATAATTGATAGGAGCCTGCTGAGTGCCCATTGCTCTGCCACAGATGTCAAGCTATCCAGCTCCATGCCAACAATAGAGCCTGCCTTCCTCACCAGTTTGTCCAGGCGTGAGGCGTCCTTCTTCTTTATGCTGCCTCCCCAGCACACCACTGCATAGAAGAGGGCGCTCGCCACAACCTTCTGATAGAACATCTGCAGCATCTTATTGCAGATGTTGAAGGACGCCAGCCTTCTCAGGAAGTATAACCGGCTCTGTCCTTTCTTACACAGAGCATCAGTATTGGCAGTCCAGTCTAATTTATCATCCTTTAGCAGCCAGGAGCAATTTATAGTTGCAGATGTATCTGCCATGGATTTTCAACTCAATTCTATCATCACAATTTTTCTCTAGCATCTTTCCTTTAGGGCTGCTAAAGGGATATAATTGACCCAATATCCCCCATTACCATAAATAGCACCTATGTATAAAACTGCCTGAATACAATGTATTAACCTGATCCTTTACCTTTTTATTTGTGGGCACTGATGGTTATTAAAAATCTTTTTCTTTCAGATTATGGAACTCTTGACCAAAGGAAACAGGGAACGGACGCAGGAGCCAACTGCTGCTAATAAAACGTCATCTCGCTCCCATGCTGTGTTGCAAGTCACTGTAAAGCAGAAGAGTCGGATAAAAAATATTAATGAAGAAGTGCGGATAGGAAGACTCTTCATGATTGACCTGGCAGGAACTGAAAGAGCGTCTCAGGTTAGAAAAGTTAATCATTAGTGATGCTTGCAGCATGCTGACTTGTACTATTACTCTTTATAATATGGTTAGTAAAGATGACTGGATAAATCTAGCGTGGAAAAGCTATGAAGTAACATTTTAATGCGGGCACCTATTTTGGTTCTTAAAAATGAGCAAAGACAATACTAAAATGCCTTTCTTTTTTATTGCTTAGATTTAAGTATTTCCATGCACAACATTCTGTTTGTAACACTATCCCATTATACTATGTGGAAAAAATGTAACATACCCTTTATTTGATCTTAATGAGACTTAGAGAGCAACAACAAAGTGGTTATTCATCTTTTTCTGCAGTGCTTCTAATTAATTCACAGTGAACTGAAATTAGGCTTCTTTTCAGAATACTGGCTACAGAAAGTATGCTGTTGTCCTTGTAACTTTCAACAGCATACTTGTTTTGCATTTCTTGGGCACAAATCTCCATTTATCGTGATTCATTTTTAATAGTAAGAATTCAGTTTACTGTGACTGATATGAAACAGATTAGAAGTGTCAAACATATGCTAAAAAAGACTAATTAAAAATTTTCTTCATAATCTACAGTATATGCCCTTTTCTAATAGTGAATGCAGATAAATAACCCTAAACATCCATGTAAGCGTTACAGTCAAGTAATGAACAAACACATACTATAGTAGGCCATTTATTTACTCAGCTTCATTGTTAAATGGTCAAAAGTGGCATAAGTGGGCACAGTATGCCTCTCAATGGTCCCTATTTCAGCATAAGGTCTGTAAATCCTCAGATAATATGATATATAGTAAGGCCAGATAAACGTCTTGCATTACTGTGCTGGCATATAAGCAGCTCCTAAAGTGATGACTGTATTGGATATATTATAATTCTACTCATGATCTGGGCTCTGATTCAGCCCTTCCAGCTTTTACAAAGGGTGTCCTAGTTCAGGCAGGTCCAAAATAATTATCTTGCTAGATTCTCTTATAATGTGAGGTGCGTAGAGATTAATCTTTACTCACAAGCCAGTCAGAGCCACCATAATTTAAAATTGTAAATACTGAATATGTTAAATATTTATGACTCCAAATCCTGTAATATGGGTTTGAACAATTACATTTTTATTTGCATTATATTGTATGATGTGATGTGTAAAAAGCTAATAGCCAATGAGAGAGAGATGGAAGAAGTTAAATCACCATGGAGGTAAAGAAGTGAGCTTCTTTCTCCTGAACAAGATGGACTATTGATTTTTGCTTTTGCTTTTTAACTCAGATACACAGACTGTCCTGGCAATTTTAATGTGCCTGTGGTCCAGCGCGCTTGTTTTGAAGTCATGTTTTTGCTCTTGAGGAATTTTGTGAGGAACCATATTTGGAGAATAAGGGCTCTCCAAAATGAGACTGTGAATCAGTTAACATGTTATATTCTTCGTGGACATGCGTTAATCTTTTATAGTGTGTGTTTTCTACTAACTGAAGACAGATGGGAAATAATATGGTCAATTTTTTGGCCACATGCAAATTATAGTTGCAGTAAAATATGTAGTAAAATGCTTAGTGAAATCTGTCATTATGTGTGAGGTCTTTCAGATATTCAATGTCAGTATGATTTAAAAATATCTTCTGAACTGTGCCAGGTCTAATAAGAGAAATCAAATCTTTGGTCAGGTATTTACATAACAGTCTATGGCTAATGGATGCATTTTAGGCTTCTGTCTCAAACTCAGGTCCTGGAGGGCCACAGTGACTTTTCTGTGCATTTAGTTGTATCATTTGAAGCCACTTCTTGATGTTAATCAGATGTTTCTCATACTATTCTATTTTCTAAAATCATTTAAATATTTTTCTACTTTCCACATAGAGCATCCCAGTATTCATTCATTGCAGCTGGTTAAAAAAATAAATAAATACCGTATAAGCTCGCATTTAAGTTCTCCCGCAGATAAGTCGGGTCTTTATTTTACAGTATAATTTCTGGTATTTTATAATGTCGGTCGTATAAGTTGAATGTGGAACGCTCACGCTGTTGGTCCAAGAGATTATGATATACTAACACCCGCCTGAGAGAATAACCACAGAGCAAACGGCCTTTTTTCTATGTATTGTGTCTACATGACCACACAGTAATACCCAAACTATTCTGAAGCGACGTTTGCACTGTTTTATGTTTTTTGTATCTCACACCCTCATACACTTTTATCGTAAGAGCATCCCTTATCTACGATGGAGTGTTCGATCAGAAGAAAATATGAAGCTGGTTTTAAATTAAAAGTCATTGAAGTGGCAAAAGAAATTGGTAACTGCACTGCTGCAACAAAATTCGATGTGTCTGAGAAACTGGTGCGTGATTGGCGTATAAGTGGGGGTCTGATTTTATGATGGATTTTTCAGATTTCAAGACCCGACTTATACACGAGCATACATGGTAATTGGAGGATTGGCATGTTAAAAACAATTCAATTTAAACCAATTAAATAAAGTACGTCCCATTAGCAGCAATAGCTGGCTACTAATTAAGAAAGTGGCTGAAATGAAAACTTTCAGTGCTTCAGGAACCGAGTTTGAGACCCCAGCTCTGGGAAGTTGCTGTTTTTGCTATATATTAAGGCAATTTTTAAAAATTGATTCATGCTAATTAAAGCAGATTTTGCTCTTCATAGAAGAGATGACTCAAAATAACTTTTAAATTAGCAAATTATTCCCTTAAAAAAAAAAAAAGATATGCTGCAGTGACCCTCTTGTTTGGACTGAAGTTCAAATTGCAATTGTAGCCTTAGCCTGTGTTTTCAGCAAGGAGAGTAGCAGAAAAACTGTGTTTTCAGAATACAGTGGAACTTCAGGTCACGACCGTAATTCGTTCCAAAACTCTGTTCGCAACCCGATTTGGTCATGACCCGAAGCAGTTTCCCCCATAGGATTGTATGTAAATACAATTAATCCGTTCCGGACCGTACAAGCTGAATGTAAATATATATTTTTTTAAAGATTTTTAAGCACAAAAATAGTTAATTATACCATAGAATGCACAATGCAATAGTAAACTAAATGTAAAAACATTGAATAACACTGAGAAAACCTTGAACAGAGAAAACTAACATTGTAAGAGTTCACGCTACAGCCTTACGAACCGTTCACTGTAAACACTTTTTTTTAATGAGTTTTAAGCACAGGAAAAAAAAGAACATTTGAACAAATCCAAACTTTATTTAAAAACCAACCATAAACAACCAAGAAAGTAACATTGCTGGAATTCACGCTAATAGCCTTATGAACCGATCGCTGTAAACACTTTTTTTAATGAGTTTTAAGCACAGTAAAAAAAAAGAACATTTGAAAAATCCATAATTTCTACAAATCTGACCTTGCATGAGTCGAGTTCTGGCATGAAGGAAGTGAGGAGGAACTGGGTGGAGAGGAGATTACAGTTTTGAGGTAAAGTCCCTCTGTGCGATGCACGTCTGACCGAGAACAATGTACTACTGTACAGGGAGAGACTGAACATGTGCGTAAATCACCGGCGCATACGAACTGGAAGGGAAATGAAATAGAGCACAAAGAGTTCACAGCGAATGCACAGGGAGAGACTGAACACGTGCGGAAATCATTGGTGCGTACGAACCGGAAGGGAAACAGGCTTGTTCGTCACCCGAGTGTGTGGTCGTGAACAGATGCAAAAGTCTGGCGAACTTTTTGGTCGTAACCCGATTTGTACGAGGTCCGAGACATTCATGACCCGAGGTTCCACTGTATGTAAAATTCTAAGAAAGAGCATAAGCTATCTCACCTTGTTGGATAATTGTTTGCTTAATGCTTAGCACTGTCAGTCAAATAACTGTTGAATCTTTCGCAATGCTGCTAAAATCAGGTTGTACGATTTGCTGCTATTGATTTCCAGTTCTACAGTTTTCTCCTCAATAACGTAGAGTGACGTAATGATGAAGGCATGAGACTGCAGAGCAGGATGCTGGTTTAGTCTGAACTGCTGACGTACCATGTGACCCCTGAACAAGATTGTTAATCTGAGCACCAGTACATGAAGTACAATTACAAGTGAGATTGTGAGGTGTACACTGCTTCAGAAAAAAAACCTTCTTCTAATTAAACAAATGTAACATAAACATATTGTAATATTTACATTCTTCCTTCATGGATGCCACTGTGACATCATAATCTGTTCTGCTTATCAACCACTTATTTTATTAAGGTTGTTTTTAAGGTCATTTTTTTATTCAAACTGTTACTTTCATTATTATTCTGTGTTAGCAGTGATCACACCTAACAGTGTGATGTTGGCACTCTTCATTTATAGACTCAAAATCGAGGAAAAAGGATGAAGGAAGGTGCACACATCAACCGTTCACTGCTTGCTTTGGGGAACTGTATCAATGCTCTTAGTGAGAAAGGAAGTAACCGAGTGCACTATGTAAACTACAGAGACAGCAAGCTTACTCGACTACTCAAGGTAAATAATTTTTTATTCTCATGTGTGCAGATGCTGCTACAAATTTAACTTTCACTGTCCAGCAGGTACACTGATCACTACTTGTATCTGAAGGTGAATACTATTATTAAGTGGCATGTCAAGCACCAGTCTTGTCTGATACCTGACAGTTATAATAAACCACCTCTTCCATAGAGCCCACTAAATATTGTTAAATTGTTCTTTCATTAGATGTTTCTCACTGGTTTATGCTTTATCAACACAGCATAGATTGCCAGATGTTTTCCAAGCAGTGTTAAATATTATTTACTCCAGGTTATTATTTGAACAGATAAATTCTATCATTTATAAACTTTTATCCTTTACATAAACTGCTTATACCATTCAAAGAAGCCTGAGCTGATTCCAACAGTTACAAGTATAAGCACAATAGGTTCTGAACGGCAGTTCACATCAATAACAAAAAGACCGCATGTGAAAGGGGCTTACTTTGAAGTAACTGAGTCCCTATTCCAAATGCAGCTGCCAAGATCAGTGTTATTAGGTTGATTTCCAATTAGCTATAAATGTTAGCCATTAAAGGGATCTCTCAATTAGTAGCTTGATATGTAAGTGTTCAAAGCAACACGAGGTGAACAACAGAGTCCTAAAGAGTGTAAATAGTCAGTACAAAAAATTACAGGTGTCACAAAAATTGCAAAACTATGTTAAGGAGAACAGTCAAAAAATAACGACTGCATGTGCCAATGTGGGCAAAGTCCACCAACGAAGGGAAACATTGTTTGCAAGAAGAAGCTTACTGATAGGCATGTCACAGGATGGTAGATAAATTCCACAAAAGTAAAGCCTCAGAACTTACAAAAGAATGAAATCTGTGGCCCTGTAATCCAGTCTCAACAAAATCAGGAACTTCACAAAGCTGGAATTTATGGCAGGGCATGTCTCCAGGGCTATGCCACAATTTATAAACTGGTTTAAGAATAACAAAACCCCTGGACCCAGAGCAATGGGACAAGTAATGTGTGTCATTTCTTGGATGTTTCCATACATTCAGATGAGGTTTGTTTGGTGAAATGACCTTCAACTCACAATGCCCATTGCCAACAGTTAAACATGGTACAGGACCCATAATGTTATGGGCATCCATTGGACTTATTAGGTCTGATGATTGTTCTGCATGGTCATATAAATGTGTAACCTGTCATCTTCTTCTTCTTCTTCATCATCTCTTCACACTTCTAGATATCGTCTATGTGCCTGATCAACTCTCTCTGTATAGCTTGGTCCTGCATCTCCTCAGCAGCCACACCCTGTTGCCTCCAGTTGTACCACTCTTAGAACTGGCACGATTATAATATGCGCTGCCTTCCTAGAGCGGCAGCAAATGAAAAAGATAAAAAATAATCCGGGGCGCGAGTGACCAACACTACTTTCCTACTATACCACCCCAAGTATAGAGACACACCAGTGAAAGCAGGGTTAAGTAAAAAATGATTATTGGAAGATGATACACATACTTACTGTAACAAAAAACCCCTATATACATAATATCGCGCTGCAGCGCTTCTCACCCAACACAAATCATGGCACAAAACACTTAAATACATACGCTACTAATACAGATATTTGAGCAAAAGAAAAAAAAAAGGGTTTTCGTAGTCTTTTAAATATTATCTGTACGGAATGTCTAGCTCAGTCTGCGGTGGGGAGTGAGGCGCTGACCATATCTCCATTTCTGGGAAACATATAGATTAACAGTTCCTGTGCTTGCCCGTCAGGTCCTCTCCCGAATACCTTTCACCAGAAAGTAAAAATAATTCATCTTGAAATGAACCAGGGTTCACCTGACATTTCCATGCTGTGTCAGTCCTTTCCCTCTTGCCTTTTCCTGTGATGGCCTCCACTTCTCTCTTGGCTCTGCGCTTCCCTTCTCCTTTTTCCCGCCACCCATTTATGTACATACTCTTGGCTCCTCCCCTTACAGTCTGTTGGCCCTCCAAGTCAGGTGCCTCCCCTCCCCCTGTACCATTGGCCGGCCTTACAAATTAAGCCTTTCCATTAATTACAGGAATGGGGAAAGGTACAAACTCACAGTGATACACACATATTCCAGACGACCGTTACACAGTCTTCTTTTACTTTATTCATCCACCTCTGCTTTCACAACCTATCATGCAAATTCTATTCCTTTATAATGTCTTCCTATTCCATGTTGATGGTACCCCCCCAATCACACCTCTAAAATTATTCAAGAGTGGTTTCATTGAATACCAGGGTGTACTCAAACGCCTTCCTAATCACCAGATTATTGAACCTTTATGTTAAGTTTGCTAGCATAGATTTTGAAGTAGATTTACACCTCTTTCATTCCCTGAAAGACCTGGAGGCTTTTCATCTCCTGGAATGGTAAAATATCTCACTAGTCGGACCTCAGGACTTGTGTAACAGAAGTCTAAGATGAACTTTAGCTTTACTGAACACAAAGAGGGACCTTACTCCGTATTAGATACTTGACTGTAATATATGGATAAGTGTTTGTTATTTTATCTGTCATCTGTACATATGAATAACCTATACTCTCAAATGGCAACTTTTCTGACACCTGATATTCAGACTTAAGAAGTCCACTGAGAAAGTTCTAAGATGTGCCTGTATTAACTTGCCAAGAGACAATGTGCAAAATTTTATGATCTAATGTTAAGAACAATTTTTTATATGCCTTGTATTCACTTTTCTTACTTTTAAAGACACATATCCAAAGCACTTATATATCAAAGTTATATAAAGATCAAGGGAAGGTGAATAAAAAAGGAAAGAATAACAGCAACTGTTAATTTTCTAAAATTTTCAGTATGAAAGAAGTTATATAGTATAAACATTGAATGTCTGGCTTATATTATGCATTTTCTATATGCTCTGTAGGATTCTTTAGGTGGGAACAGCAGAACTGTCATGATTGCCCATATAAGCCCTGCTAGTTCATATTTTGAAGAATCTAGAACTACCCTTATCTATGCAGACCGTGCAAAAAACATCAAAACAAGGGTAAGCAAAAGCTGATTTTGTTTCTAATAATTCATTAATTTTACATTGTGGCAAATTTTGACCACTAAAGGAAGAATAACTATATTTGTTTATAGTTTCTTTTCATAATTCATTGCCCTTTCTCTAACGCACTAATGATGTGTATAAATACATGCAAATAATAGCATTGTCATGTCATGGATCCAGCATCCTGGGTTCAAATCTTGTTCTTTTCTGTATTGAGTTGGCAAGTTGTTCCTGTGTTTGTGCTGGTTTTCCTCCCATAATTTCTAAGACATATAGTATGTGTTTGGTTAACTTGGCGATGTTGGCCCAATGTGGCTGTACACAAATGGGCGCTGCAGTGGTCCCTGCCTGGAGCCCGATATTCCTGAGATAGGCTCCAGCTCCCCACATCCCTAGTTTAGGTTAAGTGGCTTTGAGAATATTGAGTTATGTTATGCAAATGGAAATTTCATTCTTACTATATTATAAGTCTTCTCATATAGTATGTTCATACCAATATTGCATTTTACATTAACATTTAGCAATTACAGTTACAACATACACATAAAATGACATTTTAAATGAGACTGAATGATTTCTACAAAACTAAATTGTATATAATTAAATTTGTGTAATCCAATTTAGGGTCACAGGGCACCGATGCCAGTTCTGGCAGCAATAGGCACAAGAGAGGAATCAGCCCTTTAAAAAGGCATTAGTTCAATACAGAGTCCCTTCCACACACCAAACAACATCATGGGGTCAAATTACAGCTGCCAGTTAATCTAACCTGTGTTTCTGGATAGAGAGGAAAACCAGAGTATCCACAGGAAAACCCGCACAGACATGGAAGAATGTTGAAACTCTACACAAGCAGAAACAAGGCACAGAATCTGAACCCCGAATAATGGATCAGTGAGACAGCAGCACTAAGCACTGCGCCTTCATATTATCTAATGTAACTTGATGTAAAATAACTTGGGTTAACACATTTTTGCTTCAGTTTTCCCTTTTGTTTATGTTTTTATAACAGGTGAAACGCAATTTGTTAAATGTCTCTTACCACATTGCCCAGTACACCAGCATCATTGCAGACCTTCGAAAAGAGATTGAGAGACTAAAAGCCAAGATTGATGAGCAGGGACAGAACCAGATGAAAAAAGGGGAAAAGGCAAATATTAGAGATATACAAGGTGCATCCTATGAATTTGTATTTTTCAAGTACATGTGATTAATAGGTACTGAGTCCAAGCAAATACGAAGTGCAAACAAATGTTTTAAAATCAACAAGAAATTATTACATACTTTCAAATTATGTATTTGTGTTCAGGGGTAGCTGTCATTATTGACAGAACTTTCATACGGCTGTATTCAGTAAGGCCTGAGTAGCAGATGTGATCCCTGGAGAGCTGCAATTTCAGTAATTATGTGGTGAATCCAGGAGATTAATTAAAAATAGTTTCTGGAGGCCACATAATTACATTAATCATGTCCAATGAGAGCTTACAAAAGTTTAAGCAATTAACTTTAGAAGAAAATGAAATATTTAATTAAACAAATAATTGGTGCAGTTAATTCAAATCTTACTTTTAAATACAAGCAAGCATTCCTATTAATATGCAACTCTGAACCAGGGTATGTATCTGTCGGTAAAACATAACACCAGTTCTTTCCTTCTTGGCTCTCAGAACAATAGTCAGGATGGGGAGCATGCACTGGTACAGCACATTGCCGCACCCACCACATGACGAAACAGCTTGGGATCCCGGTTGGTAGACTCCAGGCAGACATTTGGTCCAGTCCCACCATCCGTAAATTACCATCTCTATGTTATGTGGGCATCCCCTTGGCCCTGTCCAGTCACTTGGGTCCTCAATATTGAGGATCCTGTGAGCCGGATCACCCTTGAGGAGTCATGCCACATAGCCGTAGTGCTGTAACTGACGCTCCCTCACAATGCAGGTGATGTGCCTCATTTGGGACTCCACGAGCAACCGCTCGATCAACACAAAGTGAAACCAGTGGTACTCAAGGATTCTCTGAAGGGACACAATACTGAAGGAGTCCAGTCTTCATCTTAGGTCATTGGATAGCGTCCATGTCTCACAACCATATAGCAGAACAGGGAGCACCAACACTGTAAAGACTTGGACCTTCGTCCTTTTGCGGAGATATTGGGAGTGCCACACACTGCTTTCCTGCAACCTCATGACCCCCCATGCTCTCCCAATCCATCTGCTGACTCTACAGGAAGAGTCACCAGAGACGTGAATTGTTACTGCCGAGGTTGACACTCTCTCTGCAGACAGATACACTGCTGATGGCTGTGCATAAGAGGTCATTAAAGGCCTGGATCCTGGTTTTTATCCAGGACACTCACAAGCCCAGATACTCAGATTCCTCACTCAGTCTCTCGAGATTCCCCAATCAGAGCCTCCATTGACTCCGCAAAGATCACAGCATCATCGGCAAAGTCAAGATCATTGCATCTTTCCCCATAGCTGCTGGACCCCAGAACCCTGCCCAACTCTCAGTCCATGCAAGCACTGAAGAGAGTAAGAGCAAAACACACCCTTGACGAACCCCAGAATCAACTGGGAAAAACGCAGAGGTTCTGTCTCCACTCTGCACAGAACTCACAGTATCATTGTACAGGCCAGCAATGATTTCCAGCGACTTTGGGGGATCCCACAAAGTCTCAGGATGTCCCATAGGGCAGCTCAGTTAACTGAATCGAATGCTTTATGAAAATCAACAAAAGTAGATTAAGTAGAAAATTGAGAAAAGCAGAGATGCATTTGCACTAGATGAGAATCTTCAGTACCAGGATGTGGTCAATGGTAGACTTCTTAGGCATAAAACAAGACAGCTCCAGTCACTGGTAGGCAAGGAAATGATCATGGATCCTATTGAGGATGACCCTAGCAAGGACCTTACCAGGCAACAAGAGCAGTGTTATCCCCCTGCAGTTTCCTCAATCAGAACAATAATAATAATAATAATAATAATAATAATAATAATAATAATAATAATAATAATAAAAGCATTCCAGTGTTAGAGGATCTAAGATTACAAATAGAAATCTGTGAGGACAAACTCTCCAAAATATAAGAAGGAGAAAATTGTTCAGAGCATTAAAAACAAATTAGAGTACTGTGCATTTTGCACCTACTGCAGTTGATAAATATCTGGCGGTAAAACACCACCAGAGGGGGATATGCTACTTGTTTTCAACAAGGACTGCAGAAGTAATTTCTCCATGCACAGTGAAACAAGAGAAAGTTCATGGAGAATGGACAGAAGGATAGTAGAGATTCTTGAAACATTCAGGCAGTAGTTGGAGTTCACATGTGGAATAGTTGGGGTTCTGTAGAATTTTTCAGATGTTAGGCAAGGTTAGTGCCACAAGAACACCTGGCTCTTTATTTATAAACTGGAGCTCAGAGATGCCAGTATCTGTTAGAAGAAGCTCAAGAAGGACAGTTGTAAGGATTTTCAGATGATGCTTCTGACCCTCGGTTTGATTCCAGGATTTTGCTGCCTATGTGACGTTAAGGTGATATTTAGAGGTAAGCCTTGCTGGTGTTCCATTGTCTTTGGAGTTGGTGAAATGGAGCAAAGGTTCAAGTTGCTGTGATGTAATACAGTAGATCTGGGGAAGAATAGGAGGTCAGTTTGGCAGTCTTATACTCAGGGTACTTTGGCTTAAATGGCAGGCAAATGAGCAAACTGTCCCAACTTATATATTGAGACAGGTAGGGCTGGTTTTGTCTTCTGCTTCTTTTGATAACATATATTTTCCTTTTGATTATTCCTCCCTTGTATGTCTCACAAGATTGTATTTCTTTTATAACAACTTGGATTTTAGCACTGTTCGTTCTGGATCATATTGGCACTGGGCCAGGCATCTCCTGTCACAGAATGTTCATTTATCCATCCATCCATCCATCCATCCATCCATCCATCCATCCATCCATCCATCCATCCATCCATCCATCCATCCATCACTTGTCTGAGGTTGGGTCGCGGGGGCAGCAGCCTAAGCAGGGAAACCCAGACCTCCCTCTCCCCGGCCACCTCCTCCAGCTCCTCTGGGAGGACCCCGAGGTGTTCCCAGGCCAGCCGGGAGATATAATCCCTCCAGCGTGTCCTGGGTCTGCCCCGTGGCCTTCTCCCTGTGGGGCATGCCCGGAACACCTCCCCAGGGAGGCGTCCAGGGAGCATCCTAACCAGATGCCCGAACCACCTCAAATGACTCCTCCTTTAGTTAATAAATAATAATAACATTTTATTTATATAGCACATTTAAATAAAGTTAAGCTGTGAGTTTCCTAGTTCTATATCAAGAATGATTTCCCTTTTCCATGGTCACAATGAAACATCTGAGGTCCGTTGTTTGTGAATCTGTTTTGAGGATTTCTGTTCCTGATCGAGTAAAGTAGCCATCTAGCACATTCCAGTACACATTTTGTCCCATTAGGGGCTTGTCTCAAACACATTATATAGTAGGATTTGTCCATTGCTGTAAATCATTAGGTAGCTATCTCAGCCCTTGGATAACCAATAAGAGACTTACTGTATAGTATAGAGAGCAGACTCAGAAAAGCACTTTACACTGTAAACACAAACACAAAAATGTTATTTGACAAAGCATTGAGTATCTAAGTTACAAATTTACAAAATAAAATATTTTATATAAGCAGTAATCATAGCTCATATCATACCATTTTGAAACCTGATAATCCAATATAGATTCATAGGAAGGCCTCAGCCTATTCTGGCAACATTGGGCACAAGGCAGGAAGCAGCCCTAGACAAGGTGACAGTGTGTCTCACGGCCCACTCATACAAACACCCACACATCATCTTTTTACAATTACCGATTTAAGTGACCTGGATACAGGGGAAAAACTGACAAACCTGCAGTATAGCCCACCCAGACATTATACACAGACAATGATCAGGTGGTTTGAACCCAGGATTTCAGTTCTGTGAGTCAGCATCACTAACCACCATTACTGCTTTAAGTAGAGTCAGGCAGTTGAGAACTATCACTGTGTACAAGTGTTACATTTTTTTATGAAAACACTTTTCAGCTTTGGTATTTCATCAGTCATGTTACATTTCAAAAACGAGCAAGCACACAGACAATATTCACCACAACCCTGAGCACACACACTATACCAAGTGACATAAACCTGCATGTACCAAGTGATGTCTAAATAAGACACACTTACTAGAAAAAGATTCATATTGCCTGATTTGTTCTTGAGTACATTTTGTGTGTCCATGTCAAACATGCAGTTATATGTAGGTGTTTCTTCTACATCATAATTTGTTTTGCTTGTAAATATGACAAAGCTTTCTAATGTACGAGACTGACATTCAGCTGTTTAAGACTAACTGCCTGTTTCTAGCTATTTAGTAGATTTTCCAGTATAAAGTGTTCTAAAGTACAATAAATGTCTTTATTTCCATTAACAGACTGTTTTTCTTATAGCTGAAGTGCAGCAGGACTCAGACCAGTACAGCCGTAAGGAGATGGGTCGAGTAAAGGAACAACTGATAAATGCGTTCAGAGAGCAGATGGAAATTCGCCGCAGTCTCATGGAGTTGGAGAACTCGAACATGCAGCTACACATTGACACATCTAGGCACCTTTTAACAATTGCAGAGTAAGTGGATGTTAAAAGCTTTTTTGGAATCCATTGTTGGCATGTGTTTTTTGTAGACAAATGTTCAGGAACAGCCAGAGGGAAAGGTAGGAGCTTATACTCGCTCACAATGGGTCAATGGAACACAATGGCTCACAATGGAATTTGCCACTTAATCTAAATATATTTTTAGGCAGTGACTGGAATACCTTTGAAAAACCCTATGCAGACCTGGGAGAATATGTACCTACATAAAGTCAGTGAGTGAGGTTGAAATCAAAATTCTGTCATAGAAACTGTGAAACACAGCCATCTATCTGAGAACTTGATGAAAAGAACTGCTTTAATGTATAAACTCTTAAAAATATTTAACACTAGAATTCCTGAAGCCTATGAAAAAACTTGTAATCTCGGCCCACCTTAAATCCCTTCGCAACTCTCCATCAGTGTCTTTTGTTTTGTAAATGTGTCGATCAGCACAAGCAGCAAGCAGCCTGCTATCCAATCCCCCCTTTGACGGAGCTTAACTCTCCCAGCTCAAGCCAAAGCTCCTTATCTGCGTGTGGGGTGCCTGGAGTTGTATAGGGTAAATAATACAGTATATCGTTAGTTGGAATACATGCATTTCATGTGTATTCCATGTCTACAAAGATCTGGACAAGTGTAGGATGAAAGGAAATGCCAGACAAGAAATGCTGAACACATAACTAAAGCAGAAACTTTTTCCATGTTATACTAATGATGTGAAGTGTATATTGTGTAAAGACTTTAGTCCAAATATCAAATAAACACGTGCGCTTTTAATCAAGAATATAATCAAAGAAAAAAAAAAACATTTGATATGGCTGTCAATGAGTTAAAAACCCAATCTCGAACGTCAATCGACAGGGAGTTTACATGTATTCTTGAATGCTGCAGAGGTAAGAACTGCTGCCTTATAACCCGAAGGTCCCGGGTTCGAGACTGGGCACTCTGTGTTTTGAGTAGTGAGCTGCTATTATTATTATTATCTATACTAATAAAAGGCAAAGCCCTCACTGACTGACTGACTGACTGACTGACTGACTGACTGACTGACTGACTGACTGACTGACTGACTGACTGACTGACTGACTGACTGACTCACTCACTCATTCACTCACTCATCACTAATTCTCCAACTTCCCGTGTAGGTGGAAGGCTGAAATTTGGCAGGCTCATTCCTTACAGCTTACTTACAAAAGTTAGGCAGGTTTCATTTCGAAATTCAAAGCATAACGGTCATAACTGGAACCTCTTTTTTTTGTCCATATACTGTAATGGACAGGGGCGGAGTCGCGTATCGCGTCATCACACCTCCTACGTAATCACGTGAAACGCCTTGGGGCCGATCTGGAAGAAGGTAGCGCAGTGCCTTGATTTAAACGATTCCATGTCTTGGTGGGTTTAATACTGTGTAAGCATACATATTAACACATGTGCAATTAAATGTGTGCATTTACGGGGTGATTTCTCAGGCTTAAAAGCTCACCTTTTATTAAAAAAGTAAATGCAAACTGTTTTCATTCTGAAGGGCACAAACCATGTTGGATTTTGTAATGATAGTTGATTAGTAACGTCTATTAAGGGATACTTACAGAATGATTAGTAATGCCTGTGAATGCCGATGCAAGTAGGAGAATGGGCGTGAACTAAAGAACGAGTAGTAACATGTACAGTAAATGTCTCTAAGGTCTGTCTATTAAAAAGTTATTATATCTTTCAATCCTGTGTATTGATTAAACTACGAACCTAACAAGATCACTACATGATGTCAGAAGTGGCGGATTGGAAGAGGAATGTGAAGAAGAGGTTCAGCTTTTGAACGAGTCTCGTGTCTGTGAGTAATCCGAAAATGTGGTCAGAAAGCGCTAAGACGTTCTAGCAAAAGAGAAAAAAAATATGGAAGGATTACAGCCCCCACCAAATCTCCAGTTAAAGGGAAATGTAGCTGAAAATTGGAAAAGATTTAAACAGAGATTCGAGTTGTATCTTGCTGTGATTGAAGCAGATAGGAAAAGTGAAAAAATGAAAGCATCTATGCTTCTACATGTAATTGGCAAAGAGGCGCTAGAGGTTTATAACAATTTTCAGTTTGAAGAAGATGGAGACAATATGAAATTGAACAAAATAGTTGAAAAATTCGAAGCGTATTGCAACCCAAAGCGCAATGTGACGTTTGAGCGGCACAAGTTTTTTACATGTTTCCAGAAAAGCGGCGAAACAATAGACCAGTATGTGACGGAATTGCGTAATAGGAGCTGTTCTAAGAAGAAACCGTCGAGACATCAAAGGACCAATAACCTCTAATCAGAACACTAACACCAGTGAAACAAATATTAACGAGAAAACAAGTATAAATCAGGAAAGAACATCTCAACTGCAAACACAATTAACCAGAAGATCAAAACGTCAAGTAAAACCACCAGAACGACTCATTGAGACATGTTGAGGATTACAGGAACATTTTCAATTAAGAAATGCTGAATTCCTTTAACAGTTGTGCTTTTTATATATAGTTTGAATGCTGGATGTATGCCTGAAATGTTCTGGATTGTTCAGTTGTTTGAAGTGATAAAGTTTATCAAAGTAGCATTTGAAATGTATAACATTACTAAGCTTATAAGTACTGCCTTACTTCTCTTTAAGAAAGGAAGATGTAATGATACTTGATTTAAATGATTCCATGTCTTGGTGGGTTTGCGTAGCTTATTGTCAATATCTTTACACCTGTTTTTAAGACTTATTGACTGAAACGGGCTTTCACGAAAAAAGTTAGGGCTTTGCTACAGGATACACCCTCCACAAGTTAAGGAAGTAAAAATAAGGTTATATATTTCTGTTTTATTTAAACCTTTTAAGTTTGTATGCATAGCCCCATTTGGCTGTTTTAGTTTTTTTTTTCTTTCTTCAGTAATATTTAATCTCCTTAAAGAAAAAGAACATATGCATTTTACTTTTTTTGTATCTCTTTAGTAATATTTTAGTGTAAAAGGATAACCAGTATTTAAACCTTTTATGTTACTTTATAAAGTTATTTTACACAATGTTGAAAAATTAATAAGAAAGCTACATATTTTGGCAGCTGCTGCTTTAATTTTCAATGAAATGAAAAAAGCTCTCCAAGAGAAAACCTCAATGAAGAAGACACAGTTTGCACTATCTAAAAAGGAGAAACCCTCATTTATAAAGGTTTGCTGCAGATGACTTAACTGAAAATAAATGAATAGTTCCTATGTGTATAATCCATATTTATCTATTTTACTTATGCCTTTATTCCAGCAACTTGCAACATCTGAGGTACAATTTGTTACATTACTTTTGTTTTTTGCAGCACAGGCAGGTGAAGTGACTTCCTCAGGGTCACACAGTGGTGTCAGTACCAGGATTTGAACTGACAAGCTCCGGGTTTGCTGAAATATTACTGAAGAAAGAAAAAAAACGAAAATGGGCAAATGGGGCTATGCATACAAATGTCCATCCATCCATTATCCAACCCGCTATATCCTAAATACAGGAGCCAATCCCTGCCAACACAGGGCACAAGGCAGGAAATAAACCCCGGGAAAGGTGCCAGCCCACCGCAGGGTGCACACACCCACACACCAGGGACAATTTAGAATCGCAAATGCACCTAACCTGCATGTCTTTGGACTGTGGGAGGAAACCGGAGTATCCGGAGGAAACCCAGACAGACACGAGGAGAACATTCAAACTCCACGCAGGGAAGCGAACCCGGGTCTCCTAACTGGCACCTTTCACTGCGCCACCATGCCGCCCGCATACAAACTTAAAAGGTTTAAATAAAACAGAAATATATACCTTTATTTTTACTTCCTTAACTTGTGGAGGGTGTATCCTGTATCAAAGACCTAAGTTTTTTCATGAAAGCCCCTTTCAGTCAATAAGCCTTAAAAACAGGTGTAAAGCTAAACTTGCAGCATCACTATTCAATTACACTTGCCTAACGCCTCTCCTAAGGGGAAATACTGTGGGATCTGGGCATCAGTCAAAGCACCAATCACAGGCCCGATTAGAAAGCGGGAAGCTTTGATTTGTCGTCTCCCTCCCATGTAACAATCACAGCCCGTGTTACAACGCACTATGTACAGTATGCATGTATATATGTATATGTGTATATGTGTGTGTATATATATGTTGATATGTGTATATATACTGTATATATGTATATATATGTGGATGTGTATATATATATATATATATATATGTATATATGTATATATATGTATATGTATATATATGTATATGTAGATATGTGTATATGTAGATATGTATATATATATATATATATATATGTATATGTATATATATGTTTACATAACCTCTTTAACACACTACTTCTCCGCTGTGAAGTGCGGGTATTTTGCTAGTTACTATAATATAATAAAAACATACATTTGAGTCTGTAACACTTGGTGTAAATTTTAGCTACTTGTAAAAGGTAGCGCTTGATCTTTTATTATTCAGTTTTATTCTCTCAGTGATGTTCACGTGGTACAACAAACTTGTCTCTCCCTCTCTGAGTTGATGGCATTTATCTCCTTTCTTTTTGACAAGAGCAGCGCTGTGGCTGATGCCTGCTCAGAACTATGTGTTGTACCGGCAATCAAAGATATGATGTCCAGTGACCGCTATCAGACTGGACAAAGGCAGGGCCATAACAACAGACAGCCTTTTCACAGCGCTTTTGCTGTTAACCAGTATGAGTATATGTATGAATGACCTCTCTGTCCAAGGCTGTTTAATGTCTCACAGTACATTATTATTATTGTGACAAAATAACATAAAGGCTTCTCTTTAAAAGGACAGGCCAATGAACTAGGGTAATTCAAAAGTTGCAAGATAAAAAAGAACAGCATAGAAAACCTGCCAAAATTCATGCCAAAAATGTCCAAACTCAAAATCTAAGGCAAAAACAAAAAGTTAGAATCTGTTATGATTCTGTTTTTTTTATAATCTCTATTTGGCTTTAGAAATTTTTCTTCCTTGTAATAATTTGTTTCCCCTATTCTGTTTGTTTTAAGTCATCTTGTTATTTTTTGTATTATTTTGTTATTTCTCTTGTTATTTAATTTAATCATTTGTTTATATTTTTCCTGTGACACCATTTTGAGTTTCAACAGTTAAGATGTGAATACTCATTAGTAGATTCACAGTAGAACTCATGGTATATGTCATCATCATTTTTTGGTTCTTGTTCTTTAGCTTCTGACTTTAAATAATGTAATGTTTTGGCTTTGGCATGCCATTCCATTGATTTCCTCATTTAGACAACTGGCTTATTTCCTGGCTACATCTTCCTATCCTGGCCCCTTATTGTTTAAGCCTGCCATGTTTTCCTTCTTCAGCAGAATAAAAGTTTCAGTGACAAAAATCAAAGAATCATACAGCTCTTGGTTTGTTTTTATCCAAAGACTTGGACAAAGATGTCTGCTCCATGCTGCTATCATATTAGACATATAAATGAAAGACCTTTGTGTATATGTGTGTGTGTAAGTAGCAATCCGCGCTGCTCATGCTTAGCCACATCCACTAGATGGCGCCTGAATGCACTTTTACATTTTTTCGGTGTTTGCCTAAGTTCTCACTATGAAAGACGTGTGTGTGTGTGCATGTTTGTGTGTTTGTGTATGGAGCAGTCTGCTCTGCTCATGCTCAACCACAGCCACGAGAGTTGGTGTGAATTTTACGGAAGTTGTAGAAGTTTATACAAGTTTGACTTGCACTTGGTGAGATAGCAAATGCATGCACTTTTACATTTTTTCGGCAATTGCATGAACCTCACTTTTCATTCAACCCAAGCTGACAAACTCCGCTTTGTGGTACATGCACGTTGTACGTTCACATGAGCTACCATACATTTGCCTGAGACAGGTTTCATTCTGTCCCGCTCAATTTTTGTCACTCGACTACACGTCCATCTCAGACAAGATGTGACCTGTCCCGGCCCACAAAGCTGACGCCTCTGCAAGTTCACCAATGTAGTAAAACTGCTAGGGGTTCTTCAGGTTGTTTTTGACCACACACAGCTAGTTTTATAATATTTATAAACAGTATAGCTGCGGCCATGAAAAACAACCACAAAATGATGGCCATAGTAAGAAGAAGTGGTAAGCAAAACGGTGTCAAATGAGATAACATTATTAATAATTCAGAATCATAAAGGTAAAAATGTTGAAAACAAACTTCTGAATCAACAAAATGATCATTATAATCTTTGAGATAAGATGTCTAGAGACAAAGCAGTACAACCAGAAAATGAAACTGAATAGGGACAAGGTAAGTGAGTATTCTATTCTAGGGTCAGGTCAAATTACCAAGAAAAACAGACTGAAAGCAAATGGTGAAGTTAGAAACAGTAACCAAACATGAAGTGATGACAGCTTAGGCAAAAGGTCCTTATACTACCTTGAATTAATTATATATCGCCAACTATTTGTCTTTTATAGAGACTGAATAATAACACATCACAACGCTTAGTGCTGTTGGCAAAAACAACATGACCACGAGAATGAAAGCAAAATGGTAGTGCTTGTGGAAAAGCTGTTCCCAAAGTGACGTCAAAACAATACGTTTAAAATAACTGAAGACCAGATATCTGGAAATGAAAAATGATAAAAACCAGAGGGTAGAAACAAACACACATGACTACAGTTGTGCAGTGTATCCTTTTCTGCCCAGTCATGTTACTTTAGAAAACTTTTCCAAGGGTGACTATTTTTCAAAATTTATGTTAATGCTATATAAAGTAATAACAGTTTATTTAAAATGAGGCTGTCTAAAGGCTAATTTCCCAGTAAAATATTGAGAGAACCCCTGCAGATCTAACATAAAGTAGTGTCCATAATCATGTTAATATGTCCCCCATCCAGTATGATTAGCAAGAGAAAGAAAAGTAAAGCTCATCTTTTCTGAGTTGTTTTAAAAGATCCTCTGAGTAATATTTTCTTCCATTAATGAGTAATATTTTCTTCCATAATCTGTCAGTCCTGACACTTTTCATTGCCTGAATCTGTGTGCTACTAGCCCCTCACCTTTGATTGTAGGCATTTCTGTGTCCTTGGTGGTGATAAACACCCTAAGTTTTTTACAGATTGTTACATGTACACTAGATGGCAGCGGCCACTCACTTGTGAAATGGCTGCGAGTTCATATCAGAGATAACTAAGCTAATGAATTAAAAAGCTGTGAAAAAATAAAGCTGTGAATTTCCCATTGGGATTAATAAAGTATCTATCTATCTATCTATCTATCTATCTATCTATCTATCTATCTATCTATCTATCTATCTATCTATCTATCTATCTATCTATCTATCTATCTATCTATCTACCTACCTACCTACCTACCTACCTACCTACCTACCTACCTACCTACCTACCTACCTACCTACCTACCTACCTACCTATCTATCTATCTATCTATCTATCTATCTATCTATCTATCTATCTATCTATCTATCGAACTGTGGCCATTTACGTTGTTGATTATTTTAAGTCTAAGATGAAAAATCTCTTTGTAGCAAAATCAAAATGTGCGTGAAAATGATAAAATAACAGCAAAATGTAAACTGCCATTTTTTAAGAAGTACAGCAGGAATTTTTGTGAATTGACTGAAGTGTTTTAACTGCTGACTTGTGTACTCAGTCATTGGCTTTCACTCCGATTCAACTCTCATGTTCCCAGATACTGTGGTTTAAAGCTGCACGCCAGACTATATATTTGTAGGCAAGCAAATTCCTCACGGATTCAGGGCACCATAAAAAATGTTTATTTGTGGCATTAATTATTCGTTTATTTTTCTAACCCTCTTGATCTAATAAAGGGTCCATCTTGGCTATATTGGGCACAAGACCGACACTAATCATGATGTGGTATGAAGCCATCACGCTCCCACACTCACTCATACTGGGCCAACTGAACAAAAGCCAATCGAACAAACAAGGATGTTTTTGGAATGTGGGAAGAATGATGAAAACATGAATCACACAGTCTTGTAATACAATAAGTTGAAGCCAAACTACTAAACGTTCAGAGTTTGCAACTGTTCTTTACGTTTATTTTTCTTGGCTGCTTAGCTCTGTCATAAATGAACTAATGTGGAAGGTGTTGCAAAGCAAAAGTTCAGACTGATATGGCAGTGACTTATTTTCAGATGTAATTGTTTTATGTCTTCAGGTGATTACCATTTGGCATCTAAAGTATTTTTTCTTATATTAACTGGACAAATACAAGAACTGTTTTATGACATCTCGATAAAACTCCTTTCATGATATGTTTTTGTTTTGGTGTCATTCACTTTCAAAAGCATGCATTACAAAAAAATAGTTGCTAACAATCGAGGACAGATTACTTTAAACAAAGTTTAAAATTAAAGCAAAAAAGTCAGTCCAATCAGAAACCAAATCAATCCCATATGTTGCTTAATGAGTTAAGGCTTGTTAATCTTAAATCACATTTAAAATCCTATCACGTAATGCCACATTATGTTTTTCGTGTGCAGCTGGGAGCGAGAGAAGGCCCACAGAGCCCGGAAATGGCGGGAGGACAGAGGAAGCCAAAAGGCAGAGAAGGACAAGGAGGTTCTAGAAAACGAAGGCATAGCTGAAAAGGAATCTGAGCAAACAGAACCGCAAGAAGTAACAGCAGCGAGAGAAGAAATTTCAATGCTCCTGGCAGAGCAAAGAAAGACTACAGCATTAAAGGTAAAAAGTGGGCTCCTTAACATTTAAAAAATGAACAATGTTATTACAGTTTTAACATTCAATAACACAGCTGATAACAGGGAATACACTGATTTTCTTCATCTTTATTGGATTACTTTGCAGTTCACACGCCCAGCACACACAGTAGCCTACTAGAACACATTATGTCGCATATACAGGACATTTCAATATAATAATGGCCTTGTAAGATGCATTACAAAAAGCATATTTAATTTTGTTCCAAAAAACATTTTATGTGGACCCTGGTTTATTCATACTTTGTTTTTGACATAACCTGTACTTTTCATTATCAGTACTTTTGTATAACACTTCTTTTACGCATGGTCTACAAAACAGACATAAAAGTAACTCATCCAGCTATTAACTAACTACTATAATTTCAATGTAAGCATTTTGTACTTGTGAGACTTATAAATATTATACTCATAAAAAGATTCCCCATCCTGAAAAGACATTTACTGCTAGTAAGGGAGATCGTCTCCCTAATACCTAACCCTTCATTGTGTTCACACGCCGGAGTGCAGTGGCTGCAGCCACATCTTGGAGAAGGACACTCAGGTGCTGCAGTTTATAGGGTGCATTAACACTAGAATTACCAAATCCAGCGAAAAAACTCGTAAATCCGTCCCACCTTAAATCCCTTTGCACCTCTCTGTCAGCTTCTTTTGTCTTACAAATGTGCCAATCAAGACAAGCAGCAAGCAGCCTACTATTCCATCAACCCAGTTTCATAGAATGGGCACAAAGTTCTCCCAGTTCCAGCCTTGATTATCTGGCAGTCAAGTACCTAGAAGTGTATAGGGAAATAATAGATCGTTATTTGGAGCACATGCATTTCATGTGTATTCCGTTTCTACAATAATCTGTGTAAACACATCGTTAAAACAGAAAAGTTTTTCATATTTTAGTAATAAATGACAAAATGTAGACATAAACTATATAATGTGTGAAGCCTGAAGTCCAAAGATCAAATAAACACTTTCATAAAAGGTTCAAGGATGACACAGTAGTTTTCGTGGTGCAGCGGTAAGAATTGCTGACTTGTAATCAAGAATCCTCTGGTTCGATCCAGACTGCCTCGTATGTTTACCGTTTTGAGTAGTGAGCTGCTCTTATTGTTAATATTATAACAATAAACACATACATTTGATTTGCGTCTGTAACAGCCAGTGTAAATTTATAGTACTTGTAAAAGTTAGCTTTTTTTTTTTCACTTTTATTCTCTTAGTCACGATACATACTACCGCCCCTCCAGGGATCTGACGCTGTTAGTTTTTATTTGAAACTGGGAATAACATTTAGATGTGAGTGGTGTTTTGAGACAATGGAACTGGAAAATGTCTGATCTGGATGGATAAAACCTGACACACAAATGCTGGTGAATCTGCCTTCTTCCTATCTCATTGTCACTTGATTTTTTTTATTCCGTTTTATTGAGTGTTCCTGCTTACACTGAATTAATGTGCACCTTATGGTCCATGATGTCAAAGCCGCACTCACATACTTCTGTCATATCACCTATGTCAATATATTCTATCTCTTTTCGCTGTTCCGTTATTTCACGGAGTAATAATTTTCGTTTGTTAGCACTAATGCGATCTTTACTATCAGTTTTTTGAGACTTTTGAATTTTAGGCTCTGCATGTGTATCGCGCCAATGCTTTTGAACCTCTTTACGACTTCTACTTTGTCTTCTACTGTTTGTCTTTTATTTCCAACCCCGCTTGGAGCTGAGAGCACAGGAACTGTGTCTGACAATAGCATTCACACAGATGAGAAGTGATTGGACCGTGGATGTGGTTGTAAATGTTTGAGAGGAAGGCGGGACTTGTCAAAATCTCTTTGTAAAAAGTCTTGTCTCGTGGGACCTGAAATTATCTCTCGCGGCAGTTGAAATTATCTCTGACAAAGTCTTGTCCCAGGATTTCCTTTTATAATAGAGAGACATATTGTTTATTCTGTTACCCCTTGCTCATCTCAGATGAGACGTTTAGTAATAGTTTGATGTTCTTATGTCAGAAGATTTTAGATTTTCTGGGTATTATCTTTGGTTTCATTGACACTTTTTTTTTCTTTTTGAAGTTTTGCTTTAAATTAGTTACTTGAAATCATATTATGTTTAGTTGTGTTTGTTCTTAAATTTAATTTCTATTTAAATACATAGATTCAGTTGTTTAGTATGTGTTCTTTGGGTTTGGAAGACTTTTAATGGTTTTGACATTCTGATTCTGGGAAATCATAACAGATACAGCACATTTCGAAGTGTGGATGTCTCCGTTTATGCTCACCAACTTGTGATAGCGGAGTCCATCCTCTCTGGCTACATGGCACCTGCTTGGTTCAAGATTGTAAAGCAGTGCAGAGTGTTTGGATGTCAGCCTAGAATATTACTGAAGTGCAGCTTCATGACATATGTTGTATATCACATGCTGCCTTAGAAAAACAAGCTGTGTGTATTATTAAAAGCCTCAGGTATTCTGCACAGTCACTCCTCAGGGTCATTAGTGCATATCAGATTCAGGACCAGTTGTTATTCACGGATTATAAGGCTACTCAACAACTACGACAACTGCATGATTGTTTCTCACATGCTGTATATATTGTCTGATGTTTAGTTTTAAGCGTGATGGTGTGTTCACTGACTATGGTTGTATTTATAGAAGTGTTACTCATCTGTGTGAGTAATATTAGCAATCACATTGTACTATTATTACAAATGGCAATACATTTATTATGTATTTGAATATGTTCAAATGAGTTGTGAAGTAGACAGGAAAACATAATATAGATGAGGCTGATGTACTGTACATTCATTAAAAAATGTTCTCGAAAACTTGGGGTTTATTTTCTTGGTGTTGCAAGCTCCTTCATTTTTTTTTGTGTGACATTACTGCTCCCTCTCTTGCTGTAGTACACTGCTGTGTCTGTTTGACAGAAATTAGATGTTATGCTGTGACACAAGGTACTCTTGGTTTCTGTTTAGAAAATTTTCAGTTCTCAAACTAGATGTTTACATGCCAGTTATTATTGATCTTTTTACACAGTAACAGTTGAACAAAACAGAAAGTATTTTGAGTGACAGCTTACTAGCTATGTACAGGAGAGTTGTAATTTAGTTTGGCAAAGGACAAGTGTGACGGTGCGGTTCGGCTCCATGCTGTTTCTGCCATTTTGGGAGCCTCTTGAATATGGCTGTCGATAACGTAACCAGATGAGTGTGGCAGATGAGGACAAACACACCAAAAGCAAAGGGATGGTGAAAGGGTGAACAGTGCTTTTTTTAAAAGCCAGCTAAACAAAACAGTGTCCCAGAGTGGTGTGCAACGTTCTAAATAAATAAATGATCTAATTAAAAGAAACTGTCTGTGGAGATTAAAATCCAATAAGTAGAAAATCCATTAAAAACAACGTTAAAACTCAGGCAGGAAACGTCAGGAAAGAGTCCTAGTGTATTCTATTAAAACAGATGTCTCCTTGGCTTATCCCAAAGTGGGTCCTTGCAACCAAGGAGGTGCCTAAACAGCTTCCCACAAGGCACCCCATCTAACTCCCGCTGCCAGGCTTGTTTCCTTGTGGTCCAAGTCATCACCCGCAGAACATCTGTCTCAGCTTCTCCTTCCTCTGCAGCCGTGTTGCCTCCCTCCGGCGAGTCGCTACAGCCAAGCAGCATTTCAGCCACTCCAGCTACCCAGGTCACTAAGCTGAATTGGCCATCAAGCCCCAAGCACTGTCAACAAGTTCCGAGAGACTTCCTCCTGGCTGTCTTGCGCTCACTTGCTCTGGATCTCATCCTAGCTCCTGCCTTTTGTCTTTCTCCATCTTTTAACCTCCTTTCTCCTCTCTTCAGCCTATTCCTCTCGATTCTCCTCCCTCGCACTCGCTCTTCTCTTTTAAAATGTGGATGTGGCACAGCTGTGGCAGTGATCCTGCAGCTGTGCATTAAGTTCAGGGCCGTTCGGTCCCGTATCGCGCACGTGATCCACTTCCGCCATGCTACCACTCCCCCACCTGAAGACGCAAGTCTGGAAATTATTTATTTAGAAGACACCAATCAGCCACAGACCTCACTTTACCACAACAAGCTGTTTACCCATACCATGCCTTCAATAAGATGGCGAGTGTGAACTGACCTTGCTTTTGCACTGTATTCAGGAGATAAAACTTTGCACTTCTTTTCTTTTTTTTTTTTTGTTACATACTTTTTTGCCTGAGTTCTTGTTGTAGTCTTTCTCAGATTGCTGTTTCCTCTGCAAAATTAATTGGGAAAAGTATGAATCATTGTGCCACTCGGCTAATGTGGAATATAGCTGTGCTAGGTTGAAGAGAAGGTGGAGCTTCTGCTATTTGGATCAGGGTTTATTTCCCGGTATAGTTTATAGTCTGTTTGATAGCTTTAGGATCCACGGAACACCATCAAGAAAATTCACTCCTCAGCTATTCCATGCTTATGATAAATAAAGACATTTCTTATTCAAGTCCCTGTTTTTATTCATTTTTTGAGGCTAGTATGTCACGCTACCCTCGCTGGATGGGGGAAATCAAAATTTGTACTTGATCTTTTTTTCCGTGGGTTATGTGGGGCTGGTGCCTAGTGTGTATGCATAAAATAACCTCTGTGTAGAGTGACCAGAAGTCATCTCTCTAGATCAAGTAATCGGAAGGGGTTGGTCCAGTGGTATCCACTCTTGCCCGTACTTCATGTGTCTCCCTTTGGAATGGCTGGGTTATTCTGGCTTATGCTCCCTACCTGAGAAAAAAGAAAATGGTTTTTTAAGATTTTTAAGATTCTCAACATAGTTTCTGGGTTTTATATTTCTTTCTAATCCACACTTTTCTAGCAGGTCAACCAAACCACAACACTTACCTCATTTAACCTCATAAGTACCTGAGTGTGCCCATAAGAATAGGTAAGAGGTCGGCTTGTGATGTCCTTCTAGGTGCCTCTTGGTCTGCAAAGTAAAGAAACTTCAAATTGATTAACACCACTGCTATTCATTAGACTAGCTGAATGCAGGCCTTCAGATGTTTCAGGCTATAGACTGACCTTAGTTCAATTTATCAACTCAAACCATACTCATATCTTTCGTCCACTCAGGAATGCAGACTAGACAGAGGACTGGGATGCAGATGAGGTCCCGGTGTCTTTTGGCCAAAACAAATTCAGCGTCTTTCCCAATTCTGTTGTTTTTTTGTTTGAACACCTAACCAAAAGGGTCAAACCCAAATTAATAGTACAACACAAGGCAGCAGCTTACCCTAAAATGGGGAGTCAATCACATGGGCACATTTCAATCAACTGAGCATCTCCAAAAGAACAAAAATAAACAAAAAATAGATTTCTGGCCTGAAATGAATATAATCCAAACATCCCCATCTTAAGTCAAATTTTAATTTTGAATGAGGAATTCCTTTAAGTTGGCTCTTTGATAAAAATCTTTAGGTTAAACATGTATATGTCATTTGTAATTCATTTAATTATACATTAGAAAAATTGACATTGTGAACTAGTATGATTACAGTACTCCTTAATGCAATTTATTTTTATTAAAATTATCTTCTACAGATGGATTTGGAGGAAAAACTGGCAAACACAAAACTGAAGGCCTCAAAAATGGAAGAGCTACTGCCAAGACAAATAAGCAGTGAAGAGCAGAGAGAAATTCTTACCTTGCTCTGTAAAGTTCATGAACTTGAAGTGGAAAATACTGAGATAAAGTCTTTAGTGCTGTACAAAGAAAACGTCTTGGGACAAAAAGACTTTGTTATTCAGCTCTATGATCAGCACAGGACACTATGCGATGAAATTATACAACAGCAAAAAACTCTGATTGAGGGTAAGGTGACTGAATGATATGTCTAGCATCTGAGCTCTTAGTCAATTACCTGCTTTCACTTAATGGTTCATGCAAAATAAACTTTTATCTTTTGTATTTATAGAGCATCATATGGATGTGCCTCAACAACTGAAGGACCTTTATGTGTTATATTTTCGAGAAATGGATGAAAGGAATCTTGATCGAATGTTGACTCTTCATAATGTCAGATCCAGTGCCTTGAGAGTAATTTCCATTTATTTAAAATATTTGTTTCATCTTACCCCTTCTACCCTACCCAACCCCACCCATGCATGCCTTTCTTTGAGTATTGCACAGCAACTTAATTTGTATTAAATCACAGAGAAATCACACACTTTTCCAGTATACCCATTGTATGACTCCACATTAGAAACTGTGAATCTAACAATCCTGAAATAGTCTGATGGCAGCATTGCATTGCAAGGGAGGAAACAGCCCCACACAAGACTCCAGGCCTCTACACAGCATGGTCATGCATTGGAGATCAGTTTCAATTCAAAAATTCACTCCTGTCATACTACATAACTTTTCTGGTGATTTTCAGCTGTAGTCTTCAATTACAAAATCTTAGCAAGTTGTGAAAAGTGTTGCCGCATGATGTAATGCGATATCTTTCATGACTCAGCGATAGCTCTTTGCAACAAAACATGACAAAATCATTCCAGTTTGATTTTATCTGAAGTCGGTATGGGCTCCTGTGTGTGCAAGAGCTGACAACCAACAGGCTCTCAGCCAGAATTACAATGCATAAATGTGTCTTCAAGGTGTTTCAATCAGGATACTTGCTCTGTGGTATTGTTGGCCAGATATTGCTCTTCGGTGTCAAACTGGACTCCTTTGGGTAATGAAACGCAAAGATACCAAATTTTCCTTGGGGAACAAATAACGTTAGGAAAGAACATTTTCTGAGTTAATCAGACAAATATTTCGAATTAATCACAGTATGGCAGAAGAGTACTTTTACTTTTTAATGCATTTCATCTGGTCTGAAGACAAGTGTTTTTGAAAATTCATCACCCTGTCAGAACAAAAGCCGATGAACTGATTGGATAAACCCAGAAGAGTAGAGGGTGTG
The DNA here is from genome assembly GCF_900747795.2 of Erpetoichthys calabaricus. Classification (NCBI taxonomy): domain Eukaryota; kingdom Metazoa; phylum Chordata; class Cladistia; order Polypteriformes; family Polypteridae; genus Erpetoichthys; species Erpetoichthys calabaricus. Next base: position 134,486,772 of record NC_041404.2, on the reverse strand, counting down.
GCCTAGTTATTCCTCACGGTTAGTTTGGGATGAGTTACATTCTTGATTTTGGGAGAGTTTTACAGTTGCAGAAGGGTGATATTCATTAAATTTCCCACAGGGACAAATAAAGTACACTATCTATCTATCTATCTATCTATCTATCTATCTATCTATCTATCTATCTATCTATCTATCTATCTATCTATCTATCTATCTATCTATCTATCTATCTATCTATCTATCTATCTATCTATCTATCTATCTATCTATCTATCTATCTTCTTCGCTCTCTCTCTCCACTAGTATGTTGCCTATGTATTTCATGTGTCTGTTTAGCTTTATTCTCATTATTATTAGTAGTGTTATTATTTTTAAAGTACATGCACCCTTTAACATACTAAGTTCAGTTTGGTGTCTCATGTTTTTGGGGGACGCCTATTATATTGGTAACAGTAATGGTGCACTATGCAGTGAATACACTTGACTTGAGCATTCCTAGTTTTCATCTTCTCTCTCTGTACGTTTAGCATTTGTTTGCTCAGAGGTTGATGCGCTTGATGTTTTGTGAGCAGCTCTTCTTTTCTTCACCCTAGCGGCCCGCTTCTTCCCTTCATTTGTCTGAATCTTTTCGCATTAAAACTGATTAAGTCAGTGTTTGTGTTGCAGTTACTTAGTACATTTTCCTTAATTTTTCACTTAAGCTGGCACTTAAGTCTTCAATCTGCCTCAAGAATGATTTAAGATATGAAGAGGTAGAGGAAGTGACAGCGAAGGTGGTAGGGATGAGAACGCACGGCCGCCCTGCTGCACGCTGCTGAGAGTTGATTCTACAATAAAATAAAATAAAAATATAAAGAGGAATAACCTTGGAGGTCAATCATCACCCTGAAAGCAGACAGTAGAGGTCACATACTATATGTGTACCAGATTTCAGGTCAATAGGTCAAACGGGTTGCGAGCTACAGGTGATTTAAAATCCTGGACAGACAAACGAACATCCACGGTAGCGTATTATATATAAAGATATATATAAAGATATTTTCTGTATATACTGTATATACACAGACCCACACTCACTCACACTGAGGTCATTTTAGAGTCACCAGTTAACCTCATTTGCGTATCTATGAGGATGTGGCAGGAAAATGAGAACATCCACGCAGTCACAGTGGAAATCTGTAAACTCCATGCAGACAATGGAGGTTGATCTAATACTGTTGGGCTACTATTGTTTCTGGATCATCCTCAAATTGTCATTCCAGGTCCATCATTTGCCATCAACCATTCAGCCCCTGATATCACAAAGCACCTTTAATGGCAGTTTTAAAAGCCTGCTCACATTAGAAATTTAAATAATAACAAATTTTGCTCACAATTTTTTGAACAATGAATGAAAAGTGTTTTTCTTTCAGATGAGATATTTTGCATATCTTTTCGTGTACTTCCTGTTTCTTGATGTCGGAGGCTGACTTTAAAGCTAATTTGTTTAAGATGCACAACAGCTTTAATGTTGCTCTAGGAACAGCAGAAGCCTGATGGAGAGAGACAAAGCTGTGGGACATTGTAGTGCTTTATAGGACAGATGGGACCTGCAATACTAGGGTGTACTGGGCAAGCATATACAGTACATGGTTTGTCATCTGTAAATTAACACAGTCAGCATTTTGCTAGTTTTAGTAGTTCATATATTTGATCGACTGCATAGAGGGAGTTGCAACTTTTTAGTTATCATACTGCATTTTTAAGTTTAAATTTCTTTTTTTCTGTTATGTAACATTCTTCATGTTTTCTACCATAGATTTTTTTGATTAGTAGTGCTGGCTCACAGAGCAAACCTCCAGGGTTCAAATCCTTCCTCCAGTTGCAGTCTGTGTGAAATTTGCATGTTCTCCTAATGTCTGTCTCCTGCATACTACTATAAAGATATTAGTGTTATGTTAGTTTACGACAGAGTATTTGTATGTGTGAGACTGCATGTGAGTAGATCCTGAAGAGTGGGCTATTCCTTGTCTTGCACCCTATCCATTCAGGATAGGCTCTAGCCCGGCAACCATGTATTAAATTAGACAGATTTCAAAATACTGAAAATCACATTTGGAAATGACTTAACTGCAAATTCTCAAATGTTTCTTTCTTTAGGATGGCTCAATTCTTAATGTGGCAAGACAATTAAATCTGTCTGATTTTCTTGTGGAACTAAATAAGGAAGATTTCACACCCAGGTCAGCTGTGCATGATAACAGAAAGTTGCTTCATCCACAATATAAGAGCTTTCTGCCTGCAATAACTCCTGATCAAGAAAGGTAACTACAAGAAAAGTTAGGATGGTCCATTTTGTATACTTCCATTATACCTGTATTACTTGAATATTAGCTTTTACTGTTTATTCTGACAGCATTAGAATTCAGTTATATTTAAATGTATAAATCTGGTCTCCATTCATTCAAGCCAGATATTTTGGTTTTCTCTTAAATAAATTACTGCATTCAAATATAAGTTTATAAGTTTTATAAGGTCATCATTCTCATGCATGGTGATATTGATTAGCATATTTTCATGTGCATATGCTAATCTACATGCAATGTCTTTCTGGTGTTTGCCACAATAATTAGTGCGGGTAATATCCTTATCTTGAAGAATTCTGCCTTCCTTACCTGAAAAATCTCAGAACATAATTTACAATACAATATTGCATTATCAAAGATTGCTTTATAAGACAACTTTCATCAAAAAAGATTAATATTCTTTATGAGGACCAGTATTATCATTTCACCTGTTTAAAAAGATAAACTACCTCCTTGCAAGTATGACAGCCTTCAAAACACTCCAGATAGCAGGGGAAAGAAAACTCTAACTTTTATGTTTTTCTTCGTTGTGTTTCTAAAAGCACATATGGTTGGATGGATTTATGGAATGACATTGAGAAGAGACCCTAAAATCTAATCAAAATAAGCAAGCACATTTAATATTTTCCACTAGGCCTTGCTTAACTTTCAGACTGGGTAGAATGGCCACAACTCAGCCTCTGCTCTTTCTAATTCTTGTATTATCCTCATGTCGGTGAGCTACCTCCTGTTCTTAGCCCCCAAATAAGACTTAATTGGACTTCACTTAAAGACATGTTACATCTATGTGGTTGTGTTATTAGCCACATACGTAACACTTAAGTTAATGAAGTGTGAAGCTACTAAATGGCATTGGTTTGTTATCTAATGGTTACCTCCTTTCCAGCCAGAAGCCATTTATAGGGTTAACAGAACCATCACATTTCAGATCGGACTTGTCCTCTGAAGATGCCAGAAGCCATTTATAGGGTTAACAGAACCACCACATTTCAGTTCGGACTTGTCTTCTGAAGATAGAAGAGAATAAAGCCATCCTCCCCCTTTGTGGTGGCACCTATTCTGAGGTGCCTTTATACTGTAATGCACACTGATTACAGAAGGTCTCTCATTTCATTAGCATGTACCTCTCTCAAATAAGACATCCCCTGGAACTTTAGTGTGTCTTCTGCACTCTGTAGGCCCTTTAACTACAGACAGAGTCTCCTATGAGTCAAGATTTATTAAAACTGCCTACATTTTTATACTTCATACATTTACCCTGTGTGTGCATGTGCCATGTGTGTGTGTGTTCTCCTCCCACTTCTCCAAAAACATGCGTGTTAGGCCCTAAGTGTATGTGAAAATGTGGGCGACTAGATGACTGGGCACTGCAATGGACTGACACCTTGTCCAGTGTCATTTTCTGCCTTGTGCCTAATGTTTCCAAGATAGGCGAAGGCCCCTACAATCCTGAATTGAATTACACACAACTATGGGATAATTTACTTTCACATTATATATTTTATTTACTGAGTTTGCATGTTTCCCCAGTGTCTGCATGGGTTTACCTCTGGGTTCTCTAATTTTAATATCCCTGATGTGCAGGTTAGGCTAACTGGAAGCTCTAAATGTACCCAGTGAAGCTCTGGCACCTCGCCCAATCCTATTTCCTGCCTTATGTCCAGTATGCCAGGATAGGCTCTGACCACCATATGACTCTGAATTGTAGTAAACAGGTTGAAAAATGTTATGGTATTCACTGTTTTTGATTCAAATATATTTTCAACTTGGTGCAATCTAAAATAGAAGTATAATTCAGTGACGGTAAATTAATTAGGAATATTTATCTAAACAAATAATCTAGATAAGAAAATAAGATGGATGTATGAGCCCTGCCATAAGCCATCAATGTAACTTTTTATTGTTAAACCTTAGTAGGTTATTTATGTGTTTTCCTGTTAAACTTTATTTATAAATTTGATTTGTGTTACACAGCTGATTTGTTTTTTCACCCTCCAGTGAGAAACTTTTTAAATCCACCTCCAAGTCACATAAAATACGACGTGGACAGATTGTCACTCCTCCTTCTACAACAATGCCAAGAGTTCCAATATTACAGGTTGTTATTATCATTTTCTTGTTATGATCCTAGAACCTTATGTATTACATGCAGATGCCTTTCTCCAAGGTAACTTACAAAATCAGGACACAATTGTTTTGTTTTTTTTAATAATTGCCATATAACTGACATAAACGTTATATGTGAGTCAGACATGAGGACTGAAACCAGCAAGCCTTGGTGATTTAAAGTCCAGTACTGTAGCCAATGTGCCACAGTGCCTGTGTATGCAACAGTAGCTGCTTAGAAGCATGTAATGAAGATAACAATAATTTTCAACCAGGGTCCTCAACTTCTGTCCTAGAGAGATACAGTGGCTGCAGGTTTTTGTCTCAGCCCAGTTGGTTAATTAGAAGCAGGTACCATATATACTCACATATAAGTTAGGTCTTGAAACCTGAAAAATTAATCATAAAATCACAAAATGCGACACTTGTTTTTTTTATCATCTTCTTGCCTTCTCCAATCTCACTTCAGTTTCTCAGACACATCGAATTTTGTTGCAGCAGCGCAGTTACCAATTTCTAGCACTACTTCGACAACGTTTAATTTAAAACCAGCTTCATAGTTTCTTCTGACCAAACGCTTCATTGCAGATAAGGGATGCTCTTACGATAAAAGTGTATGAGGGTATGAGATACAAAAAACACAAAACAGTGCAAACGTCGCTTCGGAATAGTTTGGGTGTTACTGTGTGGTCACGTAGGCACAATAGAGACAGAGAGAGAGAGGTTAGGAGCACGCATTGCTACAGGAAAAAAAAAGGCCGTGTGCTCTGTGGTTACTCTCTCGGGTGGGTGTTAGCATATCATAGTCCCTTGTACCAATAGTGTGAGTTTTCCGCATTCGACTTATACGAGCAACATTATAAAATACCAGAAATTATACTGTAAAATCAAGTCCTGACTTATCTGCGGGAGAACTTATCCACAAGTATATACGGTAATTCATCACTTTCTTAAATTGTAGATTGTCCTAAAATTATATCATCCAAATCATTTGATGACCAAACTTTTTTTTTCTCCTCTATTTCTTTATGAGTAGTTTTTTAAAACAGATGCTTCATAAGAAACATGCAGTCATAAATGGGACCAGGGTAGATGGTGAGCTGCTGGTTCCTTTGCTGTTAGAATCTTATTGTTAATCGACAGCTGGTTAAGAAAATCATAGGTAATAAAAAATGAAGAACGTAACCATTTGGCATTAAAAGAAACAATTCAGAGTTGGGAATCTTAAAACGGGGTTTAACTAAACTGTTGTGTGAGCCTTAACTGCTTCAGCAGCAGAAATTGGCTGTAAACAAACACCTGCAGGCACTGTGGCCCTACAGGACTGAATTTGTTCACCCATCTACAATAATAACAATATTCGGCAAAAATACTGATTTCTCAAAAACATGTATAATAAGCAGTATTTTGTTTGCTTGGTAACTGTTGACTTCATGAGCTAACTTTGGCTTTTTGCTTGTTAATGCTCTGATGCGAGTGTAACGTTTCTTAAAAATTAAAGTTAAAAAGTTAGGATCTTTAACAGATAAAAAAAAAATCTGTCTTTTTATATTCTAGAAAAAACATTCTTTAAACATAAAGGAGCACAGTGGGAGTCGACAGCTTAAAATTCCATTGGACACAACAAATAGCCAACTGGATCTCATTTTGAAAGGTCAATATATGAGTCCGGAAACAATGAAAGACATTGTCACTGACACTAAAAGCATTTCCGTTATCGCAGCAAAAAGACGATCCCTCATCCAGTCCATTGACTCAACAGTTGGAGTCCCTGTAAGGCACGGCAAAAGCCTAATATCCATGTATTCTCTAGAAGGCGTAGAGGAAGAATCCCTGGAGAGAGCCGTGTCTGAGCCCAACAGAATTCCCAGCACCGCAATAAAGCCATCAGTCAGCGCTGAAAATCTTACTGTTGGGTACTCAAAGGATCTTGACACCAGAAAAACTTTCATCCGGCCCATTGCCAGCTCACAGTCAAACATTAAGAAAGAAAGAAGGAAAGCATATAACAAGGGCGAGACTGTTGAAAGAAAGCCATGGAAAAAACGCTCAACATCTTTTGAAGTCAATGTGCAAAGGGTAAGTGTAATTAAAGATGTCATGAGCTTGGTCACTAAGGCAAAACATTTGTTTAGATGACAAAACTCAACTGCCTTGTGCCTTCTTTATTAGTGATAACTCAAAGTGTAAGCTTATTTGGGACATAACATTTAGCATGTTAGTACAAAAGATTTGACTTGTATATTTTAATTTAATGCTTTCTGGCAGAGAAGAAATGTTATTAATTTATTTCAAAAAGTATTTTTTATTCATCTATTAACTCCTTTTCTTTAACTCTGTAGTCGACTATAAGAGTGAGAATAGCAGAGCCTATCTTGATAACACCATACTCTCAAGTCCATCACTCTATCTTCAGTTTCTTTATAAAATTTATAATGGCTTGACAAGACACTATCTTGAATAATCTGACTGCTACTCATTGTGGTGGAGTGGATTGCACTGCTGCCTTGTGGATCCTATTCCAAGCCTTTTTCTGCTCAGAGTTTGGATGCCCCCCTTTTCTCTGTGGGTTTGTCCAAGAATATCCTGGTATTTTTTCCTGTGTTCCCAACAGCATACATGTTAGATTCATTGATGACTCAAGTTGAACTCTGTACATGTGACAATACCAACACAACTACTGAACTGACCTGACCCCATTTGAGTGATCCAAAGTGGGCCTTGTAATGGACTAGCATCTTATTTAAGATTATTTCCTAGCTTTCCCCCCACATCCCTGAATGTCCTAATATATTATGTGATCAATACAGTCTAAATTCCTGTCTTAAGATCTCAATGAAGTAATATCTTCTTTTACCAGATGGCCAATTTTCATGAAATTGAATAAATGCTTTCTTTTTAATTTTTTTAACAAGGATTTGAAATCAGTTATAGTTATGGAAAAACATTCAAACAAAAAAAATATTTTGGGACAGATCTGGTTATGATATTCATGATGTAACCTTTGTCTCAGAGTTCATGTCAGCTATTTTACATTTTATTCTTATTTAAAAACCGTATTTTTATTTTGTGTCTTACTGTTTTCCTGAAAGAAATATAATACAAGCATTCTGACAATATCTGCCATTTATTTTACTGTAACAGAACATCACATTCTTCAAACTCCCTTAATCCAACTTAGGGTCCTAAGGTTGTGAAGCCTTCATTACACTCACACAAGGTCAGCATAGCGTCACAAGTTGACATGACCTGCATTTTTTAGGGATGTGGGACTAAAACACACGCAGGTGCAGAAAGCAGGTATAAAGTCTACACAGACAACAACCAGGTGCAGAATTTAAGGCCAGAGCTTGGAATCCATAAAGCAGCAGTGATAACAGCTAATCTATTAGATAGTTTCATTTTGATGCTGTCCTTATACAGAGGGTTCAGAATTAGGGCAGCATATATGCATGATGTGAACGGCAGCGGTCCAAACGTTGTTTGACAGTAAGCCTCAGCAGTGCACTATAGTGTATTTTATTATATACGCAATCACAAAATTGAAAGCATGAGAGAAAAGCATTTATGCATAATTAGTGATTGTTATTTCTAGTTGGTAGAGAAAGTTAAAGTGCGTAAATTATTAATTAAAAAAACTCATGAGATAAGGAAATTCTATTGGTAATAAAGCATATATTTTCTTATTGCCACATCTTTAGAAACCAAAGAGGCACTCCTCTGGACCTCACATTCAAGAGATCACTTCTAACAATAAACTTCTGCAGACTTTGCAAAACAACAGTCCCTATCTGCCATCAAAACTCATTGGTGTGCCAACAGCCTCACCCAGTGGAAAGTCCAGTAATCCAAACAACCAGCATTCAGGTATGTAAGAAAATTACATGTTGTTTTGTCCAGTAGTACCAAATGCTCTTGTTACTTTCAGTATATTTTGTGATATTTTTGGAGGAATGATAATGTAACATGCAATCGTTAAACTTCAACAAGGTAAACTCTGGTTTCATCTAGTGACCTTGGTACATTTTCACGACAGTCCATTGGGATTTTGATAGATGTAAATTTTGTACATACTGTTTCCTCTCCCTTGATGGGGATTTCTGCTAAAGAATTAAAATCTCTTTGTTCTCATAAATCTTGTTCCCACTTACTAAGCAGTTAACTGAATGATGCTGTAATGATACACATGCAAACTTGTGGTTATTATGCTAAAGATAAGACATAAGAACACTAGAAGCTGGACATTTAAGAGCAGTTATGGGTATGCCCGCTCTATAAGTTGCCCTCTTCTTTCATGCTAAGGGAACTGAACCTCTTTAGTCTAGAGGAGAGAGGCTACATGCAGGCCTAATCTATGTCTTCAAATTCTTGAAGGTATCAATATAGTTGATCCAACAGAAACTTTCTTACTTATTAAGTGCACTCAGTAAAAAATCAAAAAACATGTCTTCGCACAAGATGGTGCCTTCAGAATCTGGTCAAAATACTAAAAGAAAACCCTGTAGACTTTTAAAAAATTTGTGGAAGAGACAATAAGGCAACTTATCCATTACTTACCGTATATGCTCGCATATAAGTCGGGTCTTGAAACCTGAAAAATCTATCATAAAATCAGAACCCGACTTATACGCCCGTTCAAAAATGCGACACTTAAATTTTTCTTCTTAAAATCTTCCTGCCTCCTCTAATCTCACATTAATTTCTCAGATACATCGAATTTTGTTGCAGCAGTGCAGTTACCAATTTCTTTCGCTGCTTCAACAACATTCAATTTAAAATCAGCTTCATATTTTCTTCTGATCAAACGCTCCATCGGAGATATGATAAAGGTGTATGAGGGTGTGAGATAAAAAAAACACAAATAAATACAAGCGTTGCTTCGGAATAGTTTGGGTATTACTGTGTGGTCACGTAGGCACGAGAGAGAGAGAGAGAGAGGTTAGGAGCCCGTGCTGATACAGAGCATTGCCACACCCACATAAAAAATGAGGCAGTGTACTCTGTGGTTACTCTCTCAGGTGGGCATTAGCATATCATAATCTATTGGACCAATAGTGTGAGTTTTCTCGCATTCGACTTATACGACCGACATTATAAAATACCAGAAATTATATGATAAAATCAAGTCCGACTTATCTACAGGAGAACTTATCCACGAGTATATAAGCAAATGAGCCTGAAAACAGCACAATATCATCTCATTTTTTGTAGTCTTATCAATAATATACACAACAAGCACAATCATGCCTTTGGATATGGTTGGGGAAATAATTATTGAATGTGTCAACATTTTTTCAGTAAATACTGTATATTTGCATTGAGGCTATTCACATGAAATTCTCACCAGATATTGGTATTAACTCAAGAAATAGATAAATATAAAGAATTCACAACATTAAAGACCACAAATAAAGCTATGCATGATAAAGTGGAATGGCACAGGGAAAAAGTATTGAACACACTAATTTAATACTTAGTGTAGAAGCCTTTGTCCTGAGGCAGGAGGAGAGGAGGAAAGTAAAGAGAGTGGAACTGAGGGTAGGAACTTTAAATGTTGGCAGTATGACTGGTAAGGGGAGAGAGTTAGCAGATATGATGAAGGTTGATATATTGTGCGTGCAAGAGACTAAATGGAAGGGGAATAAGGCCAGGTGTATTGGAGGTGGATTCAAATTGTTCTATCATGGTGTGGATGGGAGGAGAAATGGGGTAGGAGTTATTCTGAAGGAACAGTATGTCAAGAGTGTTTTTGAGGTGAAAAGAGTGTCAGGCAGAGTAATGATTATGAAGCTGGAAATTGTAGGTGTGATGATAAATGTTGTTAGTGCATATGCACCGCAAGTTGGGTGTGCAATGGGTGAGAAAGAAGATTTTTGGAGTGAGTTGGATGAAGTGATGAACAGTGTTCCCAAGGGACAGAAAGTGTTGATCGGAGCGGATTTCAATGAGCATGTTGGTGAAGGGAACAGTGGAGACAAGGAGGTGATGGGTAGGTATGGTGTCAAGGAGAGGAATGAAGAAGGTCAGAGGATAGTGGATTTTGCCAAAAGGATGGACATGGCTGTGGTGAATACATATTTTAAGAAGAGGGAGGAACATAGGGTTACGTACAAGAGTAAGTAGTCTGAAGGAGATTGAAGACTGCAAAGTGGTGGCAGGGGAAAGTGTAGTTAAGCAGCATAGGATGATGGTCTGTAGGATGACGTTGGAGATCAAGAAGAGGAAGAGAGTGAGGGCAGAGCCAAGGATCAAATGGTGAAAGTTGAAAAAGGAAGACTGCAAGGTTGAGTTTAGGGAGGAGGCGACACAGGCACTGGGTGGCAGTGAAGAGTTACCAGACAGCTGGGAAACTACAGCAGATGTAGTAAGGGTGACAGCAAGAAGGGTGCTTGTCGTGACATCTGGATAGAGGAAGGAGGAAAAGGAGACCTGGTGGTGGAATGAGGAAATGCAGGAGAGTATACAGAGGAAGAGGATGGCAAAGAAGAAATGGGATAGTCAGAGAGATGCATAAAGTAGACAAGAGTACAAGGAGATAAGGCGCAAGGTGAAGAGAGAGGTGGTGAAGGCTAAAGAAAAGGAGTATGATGAGTTGTATGAGAGGTTGGACACTAAGGAGGGAGAAAAGGACCTGTACCAATTGGCTAGACAGAGGGACAGAGCTGAGAAAGATGTGCAGCAGGTTAGGGTGATAAAGGATAAAGATGTACTCACAAGACGTACTCACAAGCGAGGAGAGCGTGTTAAGCAGATGGAAAGAGTACTTTGAGATGCTGATGAATGAAGAGAATGAGAGAGAGAAAAGGTTGGATTATGTGAAGATAGTGAATCAGGAAGTGCAACGGATTAGCAAGGAGGAAGTAAGGACAGCTATGAAGAGGATGAAAAATGGAAAGGCTGTTGGCCCAGATGACATACCTATGGAAGCATGGAGGTGTTTAGAAGAGATGGCAGTGGAGTTTTTAACCAGATTGTTTAATGGAATCTTGGAAAGTGAGAGGATACCTGGAGAAGAAGTGAACTGGTGCCGATATTTAAGAATAAGGGGGATGTGCAGGACTGCAGTAACTACAGGGGAATAAAATTGATGAGCTACAGCATGAAGTTATTGGAAAGAGTAGTGGAAGCTAGGTTAAGAAGTGAGGTGATGATTAGCGAACAGCAATATGGTTTCATGCCAAGAAAGAGCACCACAGATGCAATGTTTGCTCTGAGGATGTTGATGGTGAAGTTTAGAGAAGGCCAGAAGGAGTTGCATTGCGTCTTTGTGAACCTGGAGAAAGCATATGACAGGGTGCCTCGAGAGGAGCTGTGGTATTGTATGAGGAAGTCGGGAGAAGCAGAGAAGTATGTAAGAGTTGTACAGTATACATACGAGGGAAGTGTGACAGTGGTGAGGTCTGCAGTAGGAGCAACAGATGTATTCAACGTGGAAGTGGGATTACATCAGGGATCAGTTCTGAGCCCTTTCTTATTTGCAGTGGTGATGGACAGGTTGACAGACGAGATTAGACCGGAGTCCCCATGGACTATGAACCAAGACAGAATACATGTGTGTGAATGAGAGGGAGGTCAGAGATATGGTGAGGATGCAGGGAGTAGAGCTGGCGAATGTGGGTGAGTTTAAATACTTGGTATCAACAGTACAGAGTAATGGGGATTGTGGAAGAGAGGTGAAAAAGAGAGTGCAGGCAGGGTGGAATGGGTGGAGAAGAGTGTCAGGAGTAATTTGTGACAGACGGGTATCAGCAAGAGTGAAAGGGAAGGTCTACAGGACGGTAGTGAGACCAGCTATATTATGTGGGTTAGAGACGGTGGCACTGACCATAAAGCAGGAGACAGAGCTGGAGGTTGCAGAGTTAAAGATGCTAAGATTTGCATTGGGTGTGACGAGGATGGATAGGATTATAAATGAGTACATTAGAGGGTCAGCTCAAGTTGGACGGCTGGGAGACAAAGTCAGAGAGGCGAGATTGCATTGGTTTGGACATGTGCAGAGGAGAGATGCTGGGTATATTGGAAGAAGGATGTTAAAGATGGAGCTGCCAAGGAAGAGGAAAAGAGGAAGGCCTAAGTGAAGGTTTATGGATGTGGTGAGAGAGGACATGCAGGTGATGGGTGTAACAGAACAAGATGCAGAGGACAGAAAGATACGGAAAAAGATGATCCGCTGTGGCAACCTCTAACGGGAGCAGCCGAAAGAAGAAGAAGAAGAAGTGTAGAAGCCTTTGTAATAACATTTTCAAGGCACTTACTGTATGAAGAAGCCAATCACCTACAGTGCTCAGGTGTGCTTTTGACCCATTCTTCTAAAGTGATTGTCTTTAAATCATGAAGATCCTGGGGGGCCATCTTGTGAACCCCGAACTTTAGTTCTTTCCACAAATGTTTAATTGGACTTTAGTCAGTTGACTGACCAGGCCATTCTAACAACTTTATTTTCTTTCTCTTAAACCAATTGAGAGTTTCCCTTGCTGTATGTTTTGGATTGTTGTCCTGCTGGAAGGTCCATCCATGACTCATCCTCATCATCCTGGTGGATGGCAGCAGATTCATTTCAATAAACTCTTGGTACCATATCATGGCTGGCCTGTACACTGGTACTGTGAGTGCTGTGCAGAGTGGAGGAAGAACCTCTGTGTTTTTCCCAGTTTATTCTGGGGTTCGTCAGGGGTGTGTTCTTGCTCCTACTTTCTTCAGTGCTTGCATGGACTGGTTGTTGGGCAAGATCATGGGGTCCAGCAGCTGTGGGGAATCTGTTGGCAAAGAAAGATTCACTGATCTTGACTTTGCCGACGATGCTGTGATCTTCGCGGAGTCAATGGAGGCTCAGATCAGGGCTCTCAAGAGAATGATTGAGGAGTCTGAGTGTCTGGGCTTGCAATTGTCCTGGATAAAAACCAAGATCCAGGCCTTTAATGACCTCTTAGGCAAAGCCATCAGCAGTGTGTGTGTCTGCGGAGAGATTGTCGACCTTGTCGAAAGGTTTACTTACATCAGCAGTGACATTCATGTCTCTGGTGACTCATTTTATGAAGTCAGTAGATGGATTGGGAGAGCATGGGGGGGTCATGAGGTCGCTGGAAAGTGGTGTGTGACAGTCCCGATATCTATGCAAAAGGATGAAGGTCCAAGTTTTTTGAGTCCTGGTGCTTCCTGTCTTGCTATATGATTGTGAGACATGGATGCTATCCAGTGACCTGAAACGAAGACTGGACTCCTTTCGTACTGTGTCTCTTTAAATCCTTGGACACCGCTGGTTTGACTTTGTGTCGAATGAGCAGTTGATTATGGATTCCTGAATGAGGCACTTTGCCTGCATTGTGAGGGAGCGTCAGTTACAGCACTAAGGCCATGGGGTGTGATTCCCCGCGCGTGATCCGACTCACAGGATCCTCACTGTTGAGGACCCAAGTGGCTGGACCAGGCCAAGGGGACTCCCATGTAACACTTGGCTGCAGCTGATAGAGGGTCATTTCCAGAGGGTGGGACTGGACCGCGTGTCTCCCTGGGGGGTTGCCAACCAGGATCCCAAGCTGTTTTGTCATGTGGATGGTGTGGTAACACACTGTACCCGTGTATGCTTCCCAACCTGGACCTGACCTGACCTCTAGTACCATGAGATGAGAAACAGACCCACACCATGATGCTTAGGGCAGTCAGTGTGGTGTAGTAGTTAAGGCTTTGGATTTTAAACCCTGATGTTGTGGGTTCAAATCCTGCTAATGACATTGTGTGACCATGAACAAGTCACTTAATCTGCCTGTGCTCCAACTGAAAAAATATAACCAATTGTGTCATAAATGTTGTAAATCTCCTTGGATAAAGGCATCAGCCAAATGAGCAAATGTAAATGCTTCCACCCCCAAACTGTATAGTGTTTTTCCGGTGATGTGAAGTGCTATTTCTCCATCAAACTTAATGTGTAGTATGACAGCCAAAAAGTTCAACTTTGGTCTCATCTGACCAGGCTACATTCTCCCAGTATTTTATAGACCTGTCCAAATGTTGTGTAGAAAACTTTAAATGAGCTTCAACTGGCCTTTTCTCCAGTAATGGAGTCTTGCAGGGTGAGTGCCCATATTTCCTTTTGTTTTCTCTGCAAAAATTGTACCTGCTGCCTCCAAGTCTTTCTGGAGCTCTTTCTGAGTGGACCTTGGATCTTGGGCTACTCTTCTGACCATCCTTCTGAGTCTCTGGTCAGAAATCTTGCAAGGAGCTGCTGTGAGTGGTGGTTGATGGTGGAGTGATGTTTCTCGCAGTTGCAGATAATGACCCCAATGGTGCTTACTAGAAAATTCGGAAGTTCTGAAATGCAGTAAGTCTGTAACCAGTTCCATTGATATGGTTTGCAACAATCAGGTTGTGAAGATCTTGGGAGAGCTCTTTGCTTTTACCCATCAAGAGATGTTTCTTGGGTGACACCTTGGTAGCAAAACACCTTTTTACAACCCATCAATATGTACTAACCCAACTGATATCAATTTGCGCAGATAGGAGGTAGAATTACTTTGTAACTACTTGTAGTTTTCAGCCGGTTCCTTGCCTTGATGTACTGCTTTTCCTTAGTGTGTGCAATTCTTTTTGCCTGTGTCATTCCACTTTATTTCACATTCCTTTATTTATGGCCTTTAATGTTGTGAATTCTTTAGTCAGTCAGTCAGTCAGTCAGTCAGTCAGTCAGTCAGTCAGTCAGTCATTTCCCAACCCACTATATCCTAAGACAGGGTCATAGGGGTCTGCTGGATTCTTCATATTTGTGGATTTCTTGAGTTATTACCAATGTTCACTGAAATAAAATGTTGATGTGTTTAATACTTATTTCCCCCGCTGTACTTGTTTACTTTTTACCAATGACAGATTCTTGTTTGATTACTCAGTTTTTTCTCAGAAAACAAAGGATGGAGTAAAGCTCTAGTATAATGCTTTAATGTCTGCTAATGTATTTGTGAGACCATCTAATCCAAGAAGCATGCCGAATGCAACCAGATGTGTGGATTATGATAGTATTTTGTATGCATTCATTCCAGTAATTGATAATCGTGTACTCACATTTAATAGAAAACTACTAAAATGTCCCATTACCATTTTTTTTCAAAGTCTGTTACTAATTTCTACTTGTTTATGGCTCAAGATGAAAATAATGAGTATCAGAAAGACTGGTTTTAATGGGGAGTTTGTGCCCATCCGGACAGCATTATGTTAAAGGTAGGGAACAAGCCCAAGTAAAAGTAATCAGCTTCATGAAGTTTAGACTTGGCTGTGTTTTTCCTTTGGAATAATTCTGTGAAATACCATTCAGCCCTTATTTCACTTTTTAGGAATGTGATTTTATGGGAAACAGGTGGATAGAAAAAAGGCTATGGCAGTAAACATCCTGGCAGACAGACTCTTTCCCAACTTGGGTGCCGCACAGGCAGGTGTTTGACTCAGGGTAAGCCCTAGAGGTGTTGTATTCTTCATGACCACTAGTGGGAAGAAACATTTCCCTGCTACACAGGCTTAGTAGAAGTTTATCATTTGCCTCAGTCTCTGTGGAAAGGATTGTGACTCTGAAGTCTTCTCTGTGCCAGAGGTACTCTAAAGCATAACTTAAGAGGGCCTCCAACTCCAAAGTCAGACAAAGTTGGAGCTGGTAATGTAGTGGAGGAGGAGAAATGATAGTATTGATTATATTCTCTAAAAGCAATGTTAAAAGTAGACGAGAAGGCCCCCAACGGGCATAGGTTTGCTATTTTCTACCTTATCCGTTGGTGTGTTTTTTTTCTCTCCCTTGTATTTTGTCTGCTGTTTCATTGTTCTTCCTAATCTTGATTTGGCCAACAATGTTGGCAGTCCCAAATGCTGGATTAACTTGATATATATCCAGCATTTCTAACATAACATAACACTGGTTTAGTGGTTCATCATTGTCACATGTATAGAATACAGTTAAGTTTTTACTTACATGTGCTAATGAACATGCAACATGTTGCCACTTTCTGGTGCACTCTCTGGTACTTTGAAACGTCTGTCCTCCTTACCTGAAAAATCTCAGAACACAGTTTACAACGGCATCTCCATAGCATAGCCTAACATTCACAAATAGAGCCTACCACAGCCTAGTATAATACAGTGTGGCCTAACATAGCATAATATAGCCTATTACTGCCTAACGTAACCTAGCATTCTCAATTCTGCCAAATTCAGTTTGCCAAGTCAGGGTTACAGGCAGCTAGAGCTGACCGGGACAGCAATTGTGTACAAGGCAGGAAACAAGAAATTTGATTATAATAGAATGTTAAATGCGTAGCAGTATTCAGCAGTATAAAACAGCAAAGAATGTTTCTGACATTCCATAGCATAAAATGTTAGCAGATCCAAAATTAAGGTGACCTACTTTCCCATAACAGCTTCTGATTGCCTCTGCTAATGAAGCCTCTGTCTTTATATGTTAATCTGAGCACATTAGAAGTAGGTCAATATGACCTACTTTTCCAGTACAGACACATTGATTGGTTTTTGCAGAAATTGCTTTCTTTTGTTCCCAGTTGATGACTAAAATACAACATCTGCTTATTAGCAAACTGTCAATACCCTTAAGTCATGATTGGCTATTACTGATCTTTGTACCAGATGTCATGAGATTTCATGAGTCAGAAAGCCGATTTTTTTCTTGCCAATATACTGCACAGTTTCAATACAAATAAACGTAATGCTGTATGGCTCATTCCTATAATACATACTGTATAATTCACAGGTACAAGTACATAGTTATAGCATAATTCTTTATATGCTGATTCTAAAAATAGAGCAAAGGCAAGAACACAATCATTTAGAGTCACACATTAACTTGGAGGTAGAAAATGAACTGGCAACCATGAAGTTTAGAGCTCACTGCTGAGCACTCAACTTACTTCAAGATGCTTACAGATAATCTGAAACTCTGAAACTTCTCTGTAGAAACAAAAACAAAAAAAGATTTAGAATTCAGCCCTAAATCCAAAAAAAAAAATGTATGATTGTGTAATTTAACTATTGTTGCAGAACACCAAGTAAGAAAATAAAAATAAATATTGTTTTTCTTTCTCTGTGAATATGCTCCTTTGTCAAGATCAGACCCACAGATTACAGTGTGTTGCAAAAATAGAAGATGCTTTATCACTTCCTTTGCTTGTTGCCTAGATTTCTATCAACTGGCATGGTAAGGCTTTGCTATTTTGTAATGTACTTGTGCCATCCATTGTTTCTTTAAAAGTCACAACAAATTCTCCAACAATCCATCCCTTTTTTAATCCAGTTCTGGGTCACTTGAACAGGATGCCAGACTAATACAGGTCACCCTCACATGTTTGTACCTGGTCATACAAGGCAGTGCAGAGTTCTGATATTTCAGTTTGGTTCAATTTACTGTGACCTAGTGATCTGTACTTAAAACTGGCTTAGATCACCCACATAGATATAAAACAGAATGGAGAAATGAACAGTAATATTGAGATAAATTACATTCTACTATTTACAGTGAAACAATAATTAAAAAATATGAAAGAAATGTAGGAAAAATCACCATAACAGAAAATTAATCAAATAAAATCTTTGGCCAATAAAAAATGATAATATTATTGGAGAAAATAAACCTCAGTGGGAGCTGAAGTCCTTTGGATTACCGTATATACTCATGTATAAGTTGGATCTTGAAACCGGAAAAATCGATTATAAAATCCTACCCGACTTATACATCAGCTCAAAAAAGCAACACTTAATTTTTTTTTTTTAACATCTTCCTGCCTCCTCCAATCTCGCATCAGTTTTTCAGACACATCGAATTTTGTCGCAACAGCGCAGTTACCAATTTCTTTCGCTACTGCAATAAAAGAAACCAGCTTCATATTTTCTTCTGATCGAATGCTCCATCGTAGATAAGGGATTCTCTTACGATAAAGGTGTATGAAGGTGTGAGATACAAAAAACACAAATCAGTTCAAACTATTTGCTTCAGAATAGTTCGGGTATTACTGTGTGGTCATGTAGACACAATACATAGAAGAAAAAGGCAGTGTGCTCCATGGTTACTCTTTTAGGTGGGTGTTAGCATATCATAATCTAATAGCGTGAGTTTTCCGCATTCAAATTATACGCCTGACATTACAAAATACCAGAAATTATACGATCAAATCAAGTCCCGACTTATCCGTGGGAGAACTTATCTGCAAGTATATACAATATTTAGAGTCAAAGTTTAGCTGCCCTCCCCTGCAGGGCTACTACTGTAGTACATGAGGCATGTCGATTCTGTTTCTGAAATATAATAATACATAATATGTAGTAGTAATATGACTTAAAAGATAAATGGGCAGAATAGTATCCCTGATTTTATGTTTGTCATAATAAACCATACGAAAATACTATGTAAATACAAAGACAGTAAAAATGCTATTAAAGTAAATTGTAATTGAAGTCCCGTATTATTGTGGGACCATTACACGTCCATAATCAATTAAACAATTTTAAATCCTATACCTGAGTGCCATTCACAGTGAGCACCATTAAAAGATGTTATAAAAATGAAGAACAAAAATACAATGTAAGTAACTTTGTAACAAAATTATAAGACTCTTGAAAAGCAAGCTAAGTCACAACATCAAATCAGAATATAATACATTTACATCATTTAGCAGACGCTCTTATCCAGAGCGACTTACAACAGTGTTTGTTAGTTTTTTTCGCATACCCCTTGGGGTCAGAGCGCAGGGTCAGCCATTGTACAGCGCCCCCTGGAGCAATTACAGGTTAAAGGCCTTGCTCAAGGGCCCAGCAGAGTAGGATCTCTTTTGGCAGTGACGGGGATTCGAACCGGCAACCTTCGGGATACCAGCGCAGATCCTTAGCCTCAGAGCCACCACTCCGCCCGTAATAATATATAATCCTAGTGTTTATAGGAATTAATTGACATGTAGAACTAGCAGACAACATCATAGCTTCAGTATCTGTATTATAGCAGAGCCATTTCTATAAGAATTAAATGTGCGAATAACACATCCAAAAAGCAATGCATCAGAGTTGGTATACATGTGAGAGTGAATGTGAAGATTAATGAAGCCTGAAAGATTAGCCCAGGAACACAGTCCCACTGTGCTGGAGGGCACAAAAGTGAATGTGTGTTCTCTGAGAGATGTTGTAGCAGGTCTAAGAGTCAGTGATAAGGATGGAGTCAGAAGATCACACATGCCAGTGTAGTGAATAGCAATCAATAACAAAAATAACTGGAATACAGTATTTTTGTTAATTCAAATTATTTTACTTCCAGTTATTAGAAATGATGCCACTAATTATTTTTTTCTGGAAAAAGAAAATGTGGTATATACTGTAAATGCTGTTGTAAATGTTCATATTAATGGACCATGGCTGGTTCTTGCCTTGTGTTTAATGACACCCAGATAGCATATGACTGGTCCTGACCATTTATTTTTTAAACCTATAAAATGTGATTATTAAAAAGTATATTCTGATAGATTAAAAGTCTGAAGAAATGCCATTCTAAGTGCCTTGGGGGGTAAAGGAATAGATTGTCAGCCAGCTGCATAGGTTGCTCAGTCTTTTGCTGTTCTATTCAGCTGCTATAAAAAAAATAAAATAAAAATGACTCACACCTCAACTCCCCCAATGTATGGATTTATCAACAGATTTTAATATAGGATAGCTAATACTACTTTCACTAGATCTGCATGTGTTTGAATATTTCGAGTCTGAATAGTATATTAACTTTCATTAATTAAGATATAATAAAGATATAAACATTGTATATGTGGTCCCTGCTGCTTTAGTGGTCAAGTTGGGCAGGCACTCTTGAAAATTGAGAGAATTTAGCAGTAGATGAACATCGAGGCTTAATTTGGAATTGGCTACTCAATCTCTGCATTAGTGAAACACCTCAAGTGTCGTGCTGTGCTACGAATCACTGAGTTACCACTGGGATAAATGGCAATTATTTGAAAAATGATTACCTTAGATAAATCAATTTTTGCTGAATGTAGTTGAACAAAGTACCATACTGTTCTTACTGCACAATATATAGTCATCATATTTTTGATTTTGATTTGATATACTTTGTTAATTTCCAAGAGGAAATTGTCTTTTCACGTGACCTTTGGGGGGCAGTGATATGTGCCTACTTAGGCATTATTTGATAATATTTTTCCTTAATTGCCTTTTATATATATATATATATATATATATATATATATATATATATATATATATATATATATATATATATATATATTTTTTTTTTTTTAATGCCCATTATGAAAGTATATTTTTAATATTCACCCATCCATTGACCCCCTGCTGCCCAATCCCCCACCCACCAACATGTCAGGGCCATTTTAAAGTTAATGGAATCCAAAGTTTTTCCTAGCAGCACAATTTGTTGCTGTGGCTGAGATGCCAGTCCCTTACAGGGCACACCCACGCTTGCTATTTACAGTAGATGAGCCAAGTGACTTGTCAAAATCTCTTTGGAATGTGGAAGGAATGGTAGCCCTACAGGTTACATTATTTAAACAGTCTGGGGCGCAAGTATTGTGAAACAGCCAAATCATTGCCCTGCTTGAGTGCTTAAATGAATTATTGTGAGTAGTTGTTGTTTTTTTTTTAGGTGAATCTCATTTGCAGATCCTTCAAGTAAGAGATACGCCTCCATCCAATATCTATCAGAATAATGCGGAAGGAAAAAAAGGACACATTGTCCAAAAGCGATTCAGAGGTATTAACAAAGGTGTGTATTTTATTATTTCCAAAATACTTTGCCTGGCTTCTGAATGTTTCACATTTGAAATTCCAATCTTTTCTATTTTAGAAGAATTGTTGTTTTTTTAAGCTTGATTCATAATTTAAAAATAACTTAAGCAGACCCTTATCCTTGAATGATGCCAGAAATAATTAAATATTAAATATATCTTAAATATTATGTCATCTAACATAACTAACTACCCTAGTTTTACTTTAGATTAATTATAGGTTCTTATTTTAATTATATCCACACTGCTTAAACAAACAAAACATTATGAGCTGTTATATTGTATAAGGAAATTATGTTTGATATTGTAGAATGGAAGTGAAATTGTCTCAGAATATAAGGGACTTGAGCTGAGTTTCCAGCTCTGCTGCTGTCTGTATGAAGTTTGAATCTTAGTTTTTATTTTATTATTTATGCAATGCTACTTGTACAAAGCCTTCAATTTTTGAAAGTGTGCCATGTGATTCTAAGGATTTCAGGACTATAGCGTAGGGCATTCTTTCTTGTGATGGTATTAGGGTGCTCCAGACCTGCTGTTTTTACTCTTCCTCACACATACCCTAAGTATATGTAGCTTATTGATGGAGTCAGGACTTTAATAAAACTACACAGTTTAGGTATCCTTGAACAGAGTTTGACTGTCTTCTCAGTGAGATCTGTCTTTCTTGTTGGGATAGAAGTCTGTGGAAACCATAATTCAAAAACACCTCACCTCAGTTATTAGCATTGGAAAATGATAAATTTTGATTTTGAGCAAATGTATTCCAGAAATTTTGCTCTACAGAGTGGATAATTTTATGTTTATTGTGCACATTTCTGGCCTATTTTTTGCCTAGTTCTGGAATGGGAATTTACATCTTTGAACAAGATATTCTTCATTTTCTTCATAATAAATTATATATATATATATATATATTGTCACAAGAATGAGACATCACACACTGATAAAGGATTGGGGCAGCCACCCGTATAATATGGTATCCTGGCTGCAACGTTGAAAATGCAAATATAGAGCACTGATGTGCATACAACAGAGTCAACAACAAGACTGATTCATAAGGGAAACGGTTAGACTTTTAAAGGGGAAGACAGGAAGTGAGGTCGTATGGGTCTGGCTCAGGATCATCGGTCATTGGTTCAAGCCCGGAGGTGACATCACAGGGGCTGGAGCCGGTAAGGTCTTCTTCCATTGGCTCGGTCCCGGAAGTGACGTCATGAGAGCCAGGTGAGATCTCCCGGGAATGGTCTACAGGCAAGGGAAAAAAAGAATCAGTGCACTCTGCCACATCCCAGCATGCCTCAGAACTTCCTTCCCTCGAGCCCTTTAGCTGCCTCCCATGCGCACGTGTGTGACAAGGCCCCCCCTTAGCCCAGACCCATCGGGTCGGGCAGACCCAACCGAGAGGTCGTGAACCCGAGAAAGAGCATCAGTGTTGGCATGGAGATGACCCCGACGATGGATGAGCGAAAACTTGTACGGCTGTAGGTCAAGAAACCACCTGGTGACCCGCGGATTCGACTCCTTGTGCAGGGCCATCCACTGTAGGGGTGCATGGTCCGTGACAAGGGTGAATTCCCGGCCCAACAGGTAGTACCTAAGCTGAGTAATCGCCCACTTAATCGCCAAGGCCTCCCTTTCCACCGCTGCATACCTGGTCTCCTGGTCCAACAGTTTCCGGCTCAGGAACATGACGGGGTGTTCGACGCTTTGGCTCAGCACAGCCCCCAGGCCTGTGTCCAAAGCGTCCGTCTGGAGGATGAAAGGCAGAGAAAAGTTAGGTGCTTTCAGAATGGGTGCGGACGTAAGGGCCTGCTTCAAGTCACTAAATGCAGCGCCAGTCTTTTCAGTCCATACCACTATGTTCGGGGCCCTCTTCTTTGTTAAATCCGTCAAGGGCGCCGCTCTCTCCGAGAATCGGGGTACGAACCGGCGGTAGTACCCCGCTAACCCGAGAAAGGCTTGGACTTGCCGCTTGGTTCGCGGACGGGGCCATTTCAAAATGGCATCTACTTTTGAGCACTGTGACCTCACGGTACCCCGACCCACCAGGTAGCCTAAATATTTGGCTTCGCTTAATCCAAAGAAACATTTCTTGGGGTTAATCCGGAGCCCGGCCTCACCAAGTGCCCGCAATACCGCTCGAACCTGCTGTACGTGCTCCTTCCATGTGCTGGAATAGATGACTACGTCATCGAGGTAGGCAGCACTGTATGAGTTGTGAGGTCGGAGCACTTTGTCCACCAGATGCTGGAAGGTTGCTGGAGCCCCGTGTAACCCAAATGGAAGGACACGATACTGCCAGTGTCCGCTAGGGGTGCTAAACGCGGTTTTTTCCTTCGCGGAGTCCATTAAAGGAACCTGCCAGTACCCCTTTGTCATGTCAAGTGTGGTCAAGTATCGAGCCTGCCCAAGCCTCTCGAGGAGGTCGTCCACTCGCGGCATTGGATAGGCATCAAATCGGGAGACTTGATTAAGCCGACGGAAGTCATTGCAAAACCTCCAACTTCCGTCAGGCTTCCCGACTAGCACAATGGGACTGGACCAGGGACTATAACTTTCCTCAATCACACCTAGATCCAGCATGCGCTTAATCTCAAGCTCCATTTCAGCCCTTTTTGCCTCAGGAAGACGATACGGGCGTTCTCAGACAATAACCCCGGGCTCTGTCACTATGTTGTGTTCAATCAGAGAGGTCCTTCCAGGGTTTTCACTGACTACCTCCCGAACGGCCCGGATAACTGTTTCCAGCTCCTGCCGTTGTCTAGGACTTAAATCCGTACCAAAGTTAAGGTTAGTAGTGTGAGCGAAGAGTGAGCGGTGCTGGCCGGAGGAGGGATCGGGCTCCCTGTCCTTCCACGGTTTCAGCAGGTTGATATGATAAACCCGCTCCCTCGGCCGACGATTGGGTTGACTCACCAAATAGTCGACGAGGCCCTTCCTCTCCTTAACTTCGTAGGGGCCTTGCCAATGGGCAAGCAACTTAGAGTGGGAGGTAGGCACTAGAACCATGACTCGATCTCCCGGTTGGAACTCCCGGAGAGACATGCCACGGTTGTAACAACGGACCTGTGCTGCTTGTGCCGCTTCCATGTGACTTTTAAGGAGGGGTCTAATCTTTCCAAATCTATCGCGTAACTGCGCGATTTATTCCAATATATTTGTAGTGGGAAGAGCCTCTTCTTCTCATCCTTCCTTTAGAATATCTAATATGCCCCGGGGTTGTCGCCCATACAGTAACTCAAAAGGGGAGAACCCCGTGGAGGCTTGTGGGACTTCCCGATAGGCAAAAAGGACGAGGGGGAGGAGCTGATCCCAGTTCCTTCCATCCTCGCTGACCACCTTACGTAGCATCTGTTTGAGAGTCTGATTAAATCTCTCCACTAGACCGTCGGTTTGAGGATGATACACCGCGGTCTTTAAGTGCTTTATTTTCAGTAACTTTGCATTCTCCTTGAACGTCTCCGAGGTGAATGGTGTCCCCTGGCCCGTCAAGACTTCCTTGGGGATACCCACGCGCGAAAAGACCCCTAGTAACTCCTGTGCAATGGCTTTAGAGGTAGCTGAGCGCAACGGAACAGCTTTGGGGTATTTGGTAGCGTAATCCACGAGGACCAGGATGTATTTGTGTCCTCGGGCTGAGGGCTCTAAGGGTCCGACTATATCGACCCCAATTCGATGGAAGGGAACATCAATCAGGGGAATAGGAACGAGAGGAGCACGGTCCCTTCTTGGAATTTGTCGCAATTGACACTCCGGGCAGGAAGTGCAAAAGCGACGAACTTCCTCATTGATTCCCGGCCAGTAGAAACGGAGCTTAATCCACTCCAGGGTTTTTTCGGTGCCCAAGTGGCCACCTAGGAGATGGGCGTATGCTAACTCGCAGACCTGCCGCCGGATGGTTCGTGGGATTAGCAGTAGCCGTCTCTCCTGCCCCTCATGCATCGCTACCCGATAAAGAAGGTCATTTTCTACAACAAAGTAAGGACCCTGTGGCATGGACTGATTAGTGCGCGGGCCGTTGACTAGCACCACTGCATTTTTTGCAAACTTCAGGGAATCATCATTCCACTGCTCTCTTTTAAAAGAGGCCGGCGTCTCTCTAAATTGAAACCGTAGCATGGAGAGAGGGTCTGAGTCGACCTCAAGGGGCGTGGTTTCCACCCGCTCCATCGCGGCGTGTGTGGAAGACGTATCAGCACGCGATGGCCTGGGGGTTGCCACGTCACTCAGGCCGGCCGCTTCATCTCTCTCTGCCGGCTGATTACACGGCGTGGAGGCAGCTTGAGATGGCTCATCCCCATCCACAACTAGGCCCAAGTGAACCCCGGGAGTGGTATGTGTCTTACCGCTTTTAATGTTAGGCCAGTCATGCCCAAGTACCACTGGGAACGGAGGATCGGGAAGGATTGCCACGGTCACTTTCTGTACTGATCCTCCGTAGCTGATGACACAAGCGGCAGTCTTGTACCAGCGGGTTTCCCCGTGGACACTGGTTATACCGGCCTTAGCTTTCAACCACTGTCGCGGTAGCACAAAACGGTGAGCCACAATGGAAATGTTGCTGCCGGTATCGAATAGAGCTGTCGTTTTAAAGCCGTTAACGATCACCACGTCAGTGTGTGGGAGCGTCAACAGGTTTGTCAGAGCACACCAAGCCCTCTTCCCCCTCCACCTGCAGTCCACCTCGTTCCCAAGCGGTTTGCGTGTCCGCCGCTCCGGGGACGTCGGCACAAGCTCTGGTTTGTACAGGGAGGGGCTAGGTCTCGGGACACACTCCGGTTGAGTTTGACCTAGGTGACGGTTCAGCTCCCCCAGATTGTGAGGCCCCCCTACATCTTTCTATGAGCTCTATCATATTTTTATATTGTCTACCCCAGACCGGCTGGGTGAAATCCTGGGGTAGCGTTTGTAATAATATGAAGCAGGCCACCTTCTCTATCACCTGCCAAGGCTTCAGTTCCTGTGGCCGTAGCCACTGCCTTACCTTTGCTCATAGGGACCAGGCTTGTTGTGAGGTCGGCCTCTCAGGGTCGAACCTCCAGTTTTCCAGGTCACTCACCTGCCAGTCTGGGGCATCCCTAGGTGGGAAATGGGGTTCTGGCTTCACAGGGAGGCGGGCACTCTCCTCCAAGAGAGCATAAACAGTGCCCCCGGCCTCGCCCTTCCGAAGCAGCCCATGTCTGTGAGCCCCTCCTGCACACCCGCCAACCTGCCTAGGTTGCCTAGTGGAGCATGCTGCGGGCAGAGCCTGTACCGGGTCACACCGAAACGTGGAACACCCTCCCCGCCTGAAAACTCGGTCCCAGTACGCTCCCACCTGGGTATGTTGCACATCCTGTCCCCTTCTCTCCCGGGACTTCTCCATCCTGCCGACTACGCCAGTGTCACAAGAATGAGACATCACACACTGATAAAGGATTGGGGCAGCCACCCGTATAATATGGTATCCTGGCTGCAACGTTGAAAATGCAAATATAGAGCACTGATGTGCATACAACAGAGTCAACAACAAGACTGATTCATAAGGGAAACGGTTAGACTTTTAAAGGGGAAGACAGGAAGTGAGGTCGTATGGGTCTGGCTCAGGATCATCGGTCATTGGTTCAAGCCCGGAGGTGACATCACAGGGGCCGGAGCCGGTAAGGTCTTCTTCCATTGGCTCGGTCCCGGAAATGACGTCATGAGAGCCAGGTGAGATCTCCCGGGAATGGTCTACAGGCAAGGGAAAAAAAGTATCAGTGCACTCTGCCACATCCCGGCATGCCTCAGAACTTCCTTCCCTCGAGCCCTTTAGCTGCCTCTCATGCGCACGTGTGTGACAATATATATATATATATATATATATATATATATATATATATGTGTTACCGGCGGGCGGCACGGTGGCACAGTGGTAGCGCTGCTGCCTCGCAGTTAGGAGACCCGTTCGCTTCCCAGGTCCTCCCTGCGTGGAGTTTGCATGTTCTCCCCGTGTCTGCGTGGGTTTCCTCCCACAGTCCAAAGACATGCTGGTTAGGTGGATTGGTGATTCTAAATTGGCCCTAATGTGTGCTTGGTGTGTGGGTGTGTGTGTGTGTGTGTGCCCTGCGGTGGGTTGGCACCCTGCCCAGGATTGGTTCCCTGCCTTGTGCCCTGTGTTGGCTGGGATTGGCTCCAGCAGACCCCTGTGACCCTGTGTTCGGATTCAGCGGGTTGGAAAATGGATGGATGGATGGATGGATGTTACCGGCAATGTATGAAAGGCAGGAATTGTATAGAATGCCTAGGCAATATATAGAATGCCAAAAATTGGACGTTAAAGTATGAAACGATTAATATGTCACACATTTCCTAGGCATTCTATGCAATGCCAAAAGACAAACCGGCAAAGTATAAAATACTCCAGCTAATGACATTTCTAATGTTTTTGTAAGAAAGACAATTAAGTGCAATTTAAAATAAAACTCTTTCCTTCCTTGTTGCATCAAGTAGGTTCATATTTTATTTTCTCTTGTTTTCCTCAATAAGAAAGTCCTATACTTTATTTTGTATGTCTTTCATTTTCATATACGTCTTTTCAATAAAAGCCTTTTCATGACTCTCTTTTAATACTTTGCCTAAATAGCATTTGTCATTCTATATAATGCCTGGGTATTACATACAATGCCTCGGGAAAGTATATATAATATTAAAATAATTCAGATATTTCATACTTTGCCCAAAAACGCCAGGCATTCTATATATTGCCTAGGCATTCTCTACAATGCCTACCTTTCATACGTTGCCGGTAGCATATATATATATATATATAAATAATATAGGGTGACACATGAAAGAGAAGCCCTGTGTGTGGTAAGGAGCCCCACCCTGGTTTTAGCTAGCGGGACTCTCTGCTGATGTTTCAACATAACGTGTTTATTTTGCACATACCAAGTATTTTTTTATAATAGGTTTGGAATTATTTTATAGCGTGCTGGCCTCATAAGAGGAAATATCCTCAATGATAGTAAGTTGAATTGAAATTAATTAAATTTTAGTCTGCAACATTTTACTGCTAATATTGCATCTTTGTTTTTGGAAAAATACGTGCTTGGCACACATCAAACTGCTTATTAAAGACAAGACAAATTATTAAATTAGATGGCTTGTTACTACTTGCAGTCTATCAATTTACGCACATCTTCAAATATTAACCAGTGGTCCTTCTGTGATATACAGTATACGTGACATATTGCAATAGATTATTAGCTGAGATTTTGCTGTTATTATTCTCCAGATATTTTTAAAGTCATCAACACACTGTTCCCTAACTGTGACAAAATGATTCAAAGCAGTAATATGAAAGGTGTCTGTACTCAAACAGGGTAGCACTGCCAGTTTAAATATCATGTTTAGTGGCAAGTGCTGTTCCACCAATCAAACCAAAACCACAACTTTTGGACACTTTATTCTCTTTACATTTTTTTGGCTTTTAGTGATTCATTTGTGTGAACAGTACACATCTTCAACTGAGAATCGTGCAGTGCAACCTCTTCAGTGAAATGTTATTTTAAAGGTCTCATCAGCTATTTCCAAGACCATCTATGAGATGAAGAGTTAAAATGCTATGGAGAAAATAACTTCACGATAATGAATTTAAACTACCTTGTAGACTTATGCTGGTCGTGCCTGTGTTACTATTTATTTAATTGTTCTTAATATTGATTAGGACCCACAGAAGCCTACAACACAAACCATCTGTTGCCAAACCCTGGAAATTCAAAAAGACCACACAACGAACTGATGAGAAACCGCAGAGCAGGACCCGAACACAACAGTAAACTTCACACCAAGAACAAGAAGTGAGCTGTCCCAACTGCACACAAACAGCGTAATTAAAGGAATGACCATTTTGTAAGTTTATTTTGAAAGGTTTAACTCCTGCATCTTATAAACTAATGCTGTACATAGGGTGTCTCAGACGTAGGGCAGTTAGTCATATAATCAGTAATCATTATGCAGTTCTTGTTATTTCTTATTACTAGTGTTACATTCACTTGTCACTACAATTTTTATTTGCCAAACTTAGATACAAACCTTTGTTTAAAATGCTGTCCATTCACTTCAGCACATTATTTAACTCCTCTCTTCTACAGAGTAGTTGCACACAAACTGATTCAAGTCCATAGTACTGCAATCATTTAAGAATTCAAATTTTAAAAATGCAACACCAATGCTCTATTATTTAAAAGACACCCTTTATGAAAATGTAACTGAAAAGAACTATTAATGATTGTCGGTTTTATATTTTTAATAACAGGGGGTATAATGCGTCAGTTGTTAGAATTGAATTGGAAATCTTTTCAGTACAGAAAGCATATGTATGCTGCTAATTTACTGCTACAGACATTTACAATATTTTATAAAGATACTGTATGTAAATATAGGAATGGATCTGTTATTCAGCCTGCACTATTCTATAGAAACTGTAATGTACTATATTGGTTTTCTATTATGATGCATCTTTTTCTATGTCTGTACATTTTTAATATATATATTTTAAGATTTGTATAATATGTATAAATAACACTCTTAAAATGTAAAAAAAGAAACATGCACTTACTGAATAAACACAATGAAATACTCCATGCTCACTGTCATAATTTCAATGCTGGAAAGACAGATAGATATGAAAGGCACTATAGAAAGATTTATATAAACTTCATTTCTTTGTTTCCATTGATCCTAACATTTTACTGGGAAGTACAGTAGTGCCATGCTTGTGTTACTCTTTTAGTTAACATCACTAAATAAAAAATAAAGTGAAATATTCAAAGGTGTCTGCTCAAAATTAATAATCCCTGAGAGCTCCCTGGGAAAAGATCTTACATTTGTGGAAAATGACGTGGTGTCATGGATCCACTGTCCTCGGTTCAAGTCCAATGCTTGGTTGTTGTCTGTGTTGTATTTTTGTGTTCTCTCTGTGTCTGCATGGGATTTTGTCATTATGTTCTGAAAGATGTGTGTGTGTGTGTGTGTTGGGTTAGTTGGTGATTCTAGATGGCCTTAGTTGGCTGTGGAGGCTCGATGCACATACAGTACATACATTTACAAATATGAAAGTACAAATACTGTACATTAGGAAATAAAATAACAAACTGAATTGGGGCAGCTATTGAAACATTATAAATACTGTGAATAGCCAGAACCATGAATACAGGGGTTAATTTGAATAAATGTAATTTACTAGATTGAATTCTTTCTTCTATAATAATAATAGTCATGTAATATGCTGTATAAATCTGAATGTGTATTTGCCTGGTATGCAAATCCACAACTGAACCTGCAGTTACTCTCCACCAAATGTTGAGCAGATCCCTAATTTGTACAGTAGACGTCTGTAGGCTAGCTTTTGTTCGGATCATTTTCCTTTTGGGAACTTTATTTAGTGACCATACCCTCACTTTATTCCACTTTGGGTACATGGCTAGTATTGAATATCTTTGAATTCAATGCACACCAAAAGTCTAGAAGTGCTTATTGAAATTTTAGATTTTGTTGATTTAAAGCTCAAGTCAGGTTTTTTTTTTTTTTACTTTTAATAAGATCTTGTAACCAATGTTATTGCACACTTATGCAATCCATATATTAAAACCTTTAATTAAAGATGCGACATTGGTAATTTCAACATGTTTTCCATTATAAAGGGGTTGCTGCTCTTTTTTCTTGTTAATTCTTTTTCCTTTCATTTTTACAGGATTCTTACACAATATCAATGGCGTGTTTTCTGGTACTCATATTCTCAGCATTTCAGATGTGAGAAGAAGGATATGGCAGAAAGGCTTGTGAGATTTATCTTAGGGTCGGGATAACGGGCTTGATTTTGGTCCATTGGGTAAGAAGGTGTCCTGATTTTAGACAGGTCTGAATCCATCATCTTCCCAGGTTATCCTGTAATGTGAGGTATTTAGTAATTAATCTTAATCTTCCCTTTTACTTACAAGCCAGCTGGAGCCACCCATATGTAAAATCATATATTTTATACATGTTTGATATTTAAATTATTTGTAACTCTGAATTCCACAATATTGGGTGGAGCATAAAGTTTTTTATATTTGAATGTATCTTGATGTCACATATGAAGAAATGAAATTCCGTTACAGACAAGTGTCTGTCTATAAGTCCCAAAGGTATCAAAAGCACTTCCAATAATGCCCACTAGATCCCCAGCTAGATTCAAATGGGCCTCGAAGAATCTTTATAAATTAAAATATTTATTCTTCACAAAATGCTCTTCAATACAATGAAGCTCTGCAGAGCCCAAGGAGCAAAGGAATTGCCCAGAAATACTAAGGCAACCCAATGCATTCAAAGTTCCACTATAGTGATACAGAAACATACTCAAAAACTGAGCAAGTAGGTCAAAATCCCAATAAAATATCAAATTATGGAAAAAGCACAAGAACTCCCAGAATGCATTCATAATGAATCGCTAGGAACTACAGTATGGTGGACCCTCTGGATTTATAGCGGGCAGGGCCATCCACAAAACACATGGAACATAACAAGCATCTTATGTATATAAACAAAGTCAAAAACAAAAATAATGCACATAAATTAAAGAATGAAAAATGTACAAAAGAAACCTCAAACATGATGCTGAACCCCTGGCTGAAACATGATTCAGACGAACACAATCAAGAACCAAAAATACAAAGAAAACAATATCAAAGAAGACTGAGACCTGAAAAGGGTAACATGGCAGTGTCTCAACAAAGATTGGAGCCCCCTTGACTGAACACCAGCAGAGAAATGCAAGATCAGACTTTTTCTTTTGAGTGCTAGAGAAAAAACAGGAGGCATCAAAAGTGAGAATGACAAACTCATAGTTAAGAAGTTGAAAACTCCAGCAATGTCCCTTCACATGGGGTCGCACTTTTGAATTGAAGACAGGAATTTTAACCATTGGTTGAGGGGGAGAGTTGGGCCTTCAGTTCAATGAAATGACATCTTGGGCTGCATACTTCACTACACATACAAAAGACTAAGAACTTGACCTTCAGATCATCCAAATTTGTGAATAAACTTTAAACAGTTTCAAACCTTTTCCCTTGCAATTTAAATCTAGTGTATTTTTTTTTTGGTTCTGACTTTGCTTTGTTTTCTGACTTTCTCCTCTGGCTCTGTTTTGGGTTTGACAATAGATTTTTTTTGACTCCCTGGCAAGGACCTTAGGCATTTGATACCCTTTGTTCTCCAGATCGGCATGATTAAAGTCTCAGCTTTTTTCTGGTTTTATGTACAGTGATATGAAGCACCTGTTAAATTCACAGATTGTTTTGAGCATACTACGAGGTAGTGTTACGGAAAATACTAAATAAAGAAGAGTCTTGAACTATCGTTATATGTGAAATTCAAACATGGCTGTCCTTTATTTGCATCTATAGTTTGTGCCTCCTTGTACCTTCTTCAATGTGTCATGGCAGGCTGAAAACTTAACAGAAAAGCTTCTTTAATCAGTTAGGTTAATTTACATAACACATTTGAATATATTTTAATTTTCATCAATCAGCTTAAGATAAATGGGTTACTCCAGAAGCACACCTCTGAAATAAGTATTATGTAAAGTCCCAAACATGTTAAATATATTAAAATTCCTATGTATAAGAAACAAAACCTCTCATATGTAAACTGTTTTCACAGAACAAAACCCAAAGTTAAATGTTATATATTATCTCATTTTTATATCTAAAATATCCTGGTAAAAATGAAGTCAGGGTATCATAGTTTAACAGGCAGGCAGTTTCAAGCACTTTCTTTCTTTTCTCTTACAGTAGAAATTCCATTGCAAACCAAGTGAATACAATTTAGTTTAAAAACTGCATATTGTGAGTGTAAGAAAGCATTTTACTTAGCAAGAAATCTAACATTCCAAGCTCTGACATTTCCAGGTTTGACTTTTTTATTTTTAGCATCTACAGACATGCTGCTTAGTGCTTAGTTTCTGTGGACCTTAATTTCTAAAACCATAACTTCTGGCTCCATAACTGTACTGGCACTGCTGTATTAAGGCCTCATTGTGATTACCGTGTGGTCTGGAGAGTTTGAATGAAAGCAGAAGTGGCTGAGTTATCTAAACATACTGAGATGAGCCAATTTCCTGTTTGCAAAATGGCTGTCAGGTTCCTAATGCTGTTGTCTGGTATGTTTATTTGTTCCCACTGGGTCTGCATTAAATAAATGCTTTAAACTAGTTAAGCTGTTCATAGCTTGCATGTACCGATACCACAAACAAACCAACCTGTGGTCCTGAGAAATGTTTAATAATGAACCATTTATATATTCAGTAGGGTGAGGTTGGATGAAAGTAATAGCTATAAGATGTTATGGCTGTTAATCAGGGAAGGCTGTTGTAGGACAAAGTTGGCACTGCCCATTCTGTTTTGTGGCACACCAGGGGCCTCATGCATAACGGCGTGCATAGAATTCATACTATAACATGGCGTACGGACAAATGCGGAAATGTTCATACGCACAAAAAAATCCAGATGCATAAATCTGTGCGTTCACCAACTTCTACGTTCTTCCGCTCCATAAATCCTGGTCAGCGTGAAAAGTAACGTACGTGCACGCGCCTGCTGTCCCGCCCCAACTCCTCCCAGAATTACGCTTCTTTGAATATGCAAATCAATATAAATAGCCCTGAAGTGCAGCCTTCTGTGAAAAGACAATGGCAAAAGCACGGGGGAAAATAGAAGAATTTCAGCGAATACCAAGTGGAGGCAAGGAAAAACTTACTATTTGTTGGTTTAAACAGTGATATAATCAACAAAAGGAAGTTGATCGAGTGACAGAGTGTCAGAGAAACTCGAAAGTTCAAGTTCACAAAGTCGCACGGTGCCCGAAATAAAAAAGAAGCGGTCAGATATCAAAATCGCTATGAAAAGGCGAGTTGTAGCCCACCGTCTGAGTGTCATATGAAAACTTATTAGGATACAGAGAAAAAAAAAAAATAGGGACACAGTGAGAAAAAATCTCGAAATGACAACTTTAATCTCGAAATTTCCACATCAATCACATAGTTTACTGTATTTTGTCATTAAAGTAGAACATCATAAACTTCATCTTTAAATCATTTAATTTAAGTTTATAGTTCGTGGGATGAAACTGTTTCTGAACTGCAAGGTCCGTACAGGAAAGCCTCAGAAGCATTTGTTGCATGAGAGCAGTTCAAATACGTAGCATGGCTGAGGCAGCGTGTGCTTGATGCTGTATTCCTATAATTCTCCTTCCGATCAGCTGCTCCGAGTGGTGCAGTGAGAAAAATATGGAAAAAGATGATCCGCTGTGGCAACCCCTAATGGGAGCAGTTGAAAGTAGAAGAAGGTGCAGTGATAGTAACAACGCTAAAGCAGCTATGGTATTTGGAATAGTTTGGCCATTCCGTGGACCATTATATTGTTACAGGTTAATTGCAATCAGATGCCTTATACTAATGAACAATATGCGGTTAATTTCAGTGTATATATAATAGCCGCATCAGGGATATGGATCTAAAAAGAAAGAAAAACCACACTGGAGCAAAAGCACTGCTTTGACGCTGGGTGCCTCCAGTTTACAAAAACGAGCGGAGAACTTGCGTACACCAGGGTTTGAGCTACCGTGAAAATGTGTGTGGCTTTATGCCAAGTTTAGGTTTTATACATCGCGATTTGAGTGTGGAAACGGGAGTATGCAACATTTTTATGCGTACGCACCGTTTATACATGAGGCCTCAGGCCTGTTAAAAATCAGAATTAACAGGGATATAGGCATCCAACTTCACAAAACCCCTACTTGCATTCCAGACTAGGGGCCTGAACTCCAGCTTGTATAAGGATCTGCCTGAACATCATCTGACAACAAAGATGTAAATCAGAGGTGACCTGACTTCTCTCAAAAGACCTCTTGAGGCAGAAGGCATGAAACAGACTCAAGCAAGGACAAAGACATATAATTTAAGGGATGACAACTAAGATAGAAAGAAGAACCCACCTATTAGAAGATACTAATTTTGTAACTGGAAGTGAGTTTAATCCAATCAGGAGAAGGTTCAGCCTTCCTTTAAAATAACATGCACCCCATCACTTTAATTAAGTGAAAGGAGACAAGAAAATGGCAAGTTAAGAGAAGTTCTGGGATTCTCTATGGTATGGAGAACTCTCCAAAATCACTGAAAACATCAGAATCTGATCTCTGAACAGAAAAGCTATGAGCCTCTTGCTTGGAGAGCCGAATTCAAGAAACTCTTCTCTTTGTGAACCAGAAGCTGAAACCGAGTCTGTCAAGCCAAAGCTATGTGTCAGTAGTCTAATGAGACTGAGAAGTCATGACTCCAAGAAGGGAACTTCAGCATCTAAACTCTTGGGACAGAATGTGCAATGCCTTTTTGCCTATGAAGTGTCAAGGCAAGCAGCAGCACAGCACTGGCAAGGGTCATGTGGCAAAGAGAATGATTGCCCTCCAATGCATGAAGAATCTTCCACTTGAACTCCACACAGCATCAGACATCATCTATAAAGACTTGGTCAGCCTATATGTTATATGTGTGTTTGTGTAGTCCGTTTGTGTAGTCCAGTCTTATATGTAACCATATATATGAAGTTATTATATTTCTATGCTTCTTATGTTTATCAATAAATTGTATTATTCTGTTTCTTAAAAACAAGTGTGCCTCAGTTATCTTGATATATGTCGGAAGGCCATAGACCCACCTCCTACAACAGAGAAAGGTAAGGTAAATAAAGTAGGAGCCTTGATGAATTATTGGATCAATCCCACATTATTATGGTATCCTCCTGGGTGGCCGTCTTATTGATTATTAAGGAATTAAAATTCCTATACTGTGATGCCACAGACTGAACACCTGCATCGCTACATAAAGGGGCTGCTACCAGAAAGAGCTTGGAGGAGATGCCGAGCAGCTGCGACTCTTGCTGGGCTGTGGTTAAAGTCAGTCTGATGAGGACTGACAGCAGGAGCACACAGTTATCCTCGCGCTCTCTCAGCCAGCTACTCACTCAGTCATCTGGCTTTGACCTTTCTGTTGCTTTCAGGGGCTGCTCTCTTGTTTGTTTATTTTCTGTCAAGAATTTTTTCAACTAGATATGTGTTGTAATTTTTTTGTAGCACTAATGAAACACACAGAACTATGGTCCTAAAATAAAGTGCAAATGTTAATCAAGTTAAAGATAAGGAGATGTTGATACTGTGTATGCTTTTCAGTTCCTCAAAAAGTCCTAATGTATTTTATTTTGTTACATCTGGTGACTTATCTAGAGCAAGTGGAACATTTCTGTTTTGGAAACACATTCTTTTGTTTTCAACTTTAAAAAATAAAGCTTAATATTTATCACATTGCTGATGTAACTTAGAAGTAAGTAGAAGCCTTCAAAGAAACACTGACACACGAATATAAAAGCAATGGTTTGATACAGCCAGAGGTTTTGACTATTCAATGATCTTCTCGATTGTCACCATACATTTCTGTCTCTTTCGTGCATTCTGTATACTGGATTTTGTTTTGCATGCCTGTGCGCCTAGTGATGGATGATTTGAAAGAATTCATTCTTTTTGAATGAATCTTTTCATTGAATCATATGAACCTCATTGAATGGAGCGCAATGGAAGTGCTAAAGCGCATGTGTGTCCTGCAGGATGTCCTTAGAGTCTTTGGTTTAGCTGGTAAATGTTTAAAGGGCATGCGCAAGAACCACCTGAATCATGAGTCTCGATTTGTTTGATTCACAAATGAATTACTGCCCGAGAACCAGTCTAATGTGAATTTCCCTTTGGGGATTAATATAGTATCTATCTATCTATCTATCTATCTATCTATCTATCTATCTATCTATCTATCTATCTATCTATCTATCTGTCTGTCTGTCTGTCTGTCTGTCTGTCTGTCTGTCTGTCTGTCTGTCTGTCTGTCTGTCTGTCTGTCTGTCTGTCTGTCTGTCGATTCTCATTCATTTGATTTGAATGTTAATGAATCATTACAAGTTCTCATTCATTGTGGTGTTGTAAAGAAATGCCTTATTTTATAAACATATGACCAGAAGTCACTTTGCCGCCCTTTATGGCCACCAGTTTGCCGGTACTTAAAATTTTATATTCTTGGTTACTTCTTGCTTGTCTATGTATTTCACCATCTTGTCTTCTTATACTTTCTCATTTTTCATCACTTAATTGCCTTCTACATTGCTTAGCAATTTAATATCTACTCTATATATACAGTATATAAAATCCTAAGCCTGAAAGTGCATCGATTTTGTGCAATGATTTCATGTGACGTTTTTATGTCACATTTTTTGTCACGCTTTAAATCAGGCTTATTTTAAAACCTACATATATATGTTTGGTATAATTCTTTTCAGAATTTATAGAACTTTAATGTGATGTTGTTAGATTTTCAGATTCTTATTCACTTTTTTAAATTATAAACTAAAATATCAAGAACTCGGGTTTCGCGTGACAAGACTTTGTGCCACAGATTTAACCACGCCTGGGGCTGGAAATAAAAGACAATGAGTAGATGACAAAGACAGCTGCTGTACAGGCTTTTAAATGTTTGAAGTGCTGCGCGAGATGCAGATAACGCAGCATGGCAGCAGCAGCAGCAAGCCAGCAAGTGATTGAGCAAAGAGGAGGTTAAAAAAAAAATTGTATTTGTTTCCCATTGTATTACCGTTTAAGAGGGGGTTTTGGAAGAGCGACCACATCTCCCTGGGCTGCGTTCAGCCCCCCTCTTCACAACACGAGCGGCAGAGACATGAAATGGCTAGCGTGTAGCGCAGGCCAGGGGGGTTGGCGAGCGAAGCGAGCAGGGGGTAAGCCCCCTAGTACAGTATATATAGATCAGTTTTACACACTAGTTCACACAATTTTTATATCACAAAATATCAGTCAAACACTGGGATGCTGGAGCCTGGTTTGTCTGAATTAGCATCAGCACATTGTAATATATATGACATTACATGACATTATCATGATCTGACAAAATACAGTTGCATAGATTCAAACGCTAAATAAACTGAGAGCCTCACAACCACCCACTTCTCAGGAAAATCTATTCACTATTAAATCCTCAGACTGAAACTGCAACATCTCAAGCTTAGAATTAAACAGGATAAGCCAAA
The DNA here is from genome assembly GCF_900747795.2 of Erpetoichthys calabaricus. Taxonomy (NCBI): domain Eukaryota; kingdom Metazoa; phylum Chordata; class Cladistia; order Polypteriformes; family Polypteridae; genus Erpetoichthys; species Erpetoichthys calabaricus. The sequence goes on along the minus strand of NC_041404.2, from coordinate 134,448,426 downwards.
ATAAAATGGAATGGATATGAGACTACACACACTGGAAAATTTGGTAGCAGTGCTAACTACTGTACAGCCATGTATTTGCTGGTAAGATAACGCCAACAAACCATTACAAATATGATTTTTTACATTCATCCCTGCTATTTCCGTACCAAGAATCTGTGCCTCTTTGAAACAGGAGCATCATACTGCTGGCTTCTTTTCCACTAAGTGGAAAGAGCACACAAAGGCTTCCTTTTCAAATTTATTGTGGGCTTCCTTACTGGCAGGTATAAATCAGGATGCAGCATAATGTCTTGTGAATGATGCATTCCTTCTTCATTTAGTTTCAAGTTATTTTGGCTATCTTTAAGGAAACAAATGGTGTTGGATTTTTTGTACCTCTTCCCTGGCTTGAGCTGCATGGTCTTGACTTGGAAAAGCTCAAACCAGAAAGTGCAAATGCGCAATTAAAAAAAAAAATCAAACAATACTTTTTGTTTGTTTTATTACAGACAGTGACCCTCAAACCCCATCGCCATACTGGAAAATTCAAGTCGGACATGCGCATACGCACCTTAGAGTATAGAAAACACTGTAGGGTAAATTGCTCCAGCCAGCCCCTCAGCCTTGCCTTGCATCTGTCATAAAGACAATTTCACATACTACAAGAAGGAATACTTTTGTAGATAAATAATTACATTGAGCATATAATGCAAAAATTGTAAAAATGCTTAAGAAGATAAGGCTGAGAGATATTATAAACATTTTAGTAATAAGATTACCAAGGGATGTTTTTGCGCAACATCTGGTAGGGCTGTTGTGCCTACTGGACCTTAATGCAGAACTGTCACTGCTCTCTTCACTCTAATCATCCATCCATCTTTTATTCTGAAGTCACTTTATCCATTGCAAGGTTAAGGACAGAGCTAAGTCCAGTAGCCTTATAAGTTGCTAGAGGTCACACTCACTCATAACTGGGCCAATTGTAGGTCACCAATTAACCTACCATGGACATCATTGAGATCTGAAAGGAAGCTGTGATATCCAGGAAAATGAAGGAGTCAGCTGTATAATTTCGCAAAATGTTCCAAGTTCTGTTAAAGAATGACACAGTTGGTAAAACATGAAAAATAACATCACCACCTCCCAGTCCCTATTCATTCAGTTCAGCCATTGTAACACCATCTCACTTAGGGCAGTCTGCCAGACACTGACTACATAAGTATATGTTCCAGCCTGTACACATCATCCTCTTTCCAGCCTAGAAATTTATGATCACAATAGCAAGTTTCTAGGAAGATGGCTTTTAAGGTTAGTGGTTAAAATTTGTAACAACCAGCTTTAATCCATAATGACACATTAAAGCAGACAATGCCTATTATGCATTTTGAAAAGTAGCTAACTTACAAAGTAAGACGTTGACAACTAAGAAATGTGTGAGAAGAGCCCTCCTAGCTACCACATCATATATATATTATATATATATATATATATATATATATATATATATATATATATATATATATATATATATATATATATATATATATATATATATATATATATTGGACATAAATCCAGCATATGCCAACTTAAGAAGGACATGTACACAATAATTAAACTATACAACCCCCCCCCCCCTTGATCATACTGACTTAGTCACCTCCACCCACCCCCACCCCCCCCCCACTGAATGTGTTGCTATATATTGCCTTTGATTCTTGTAAGTCTAAGCATTATCCTCTGATGAAGACCCCTGATAGGGGCTGAAAGCTCAGGAATAAAAAAACTATTTTATGATACGTGATTCGTTTTTTCTCCCTTCGTGGATCTCCAGCTGCAAATATGCAAACCGTATCACAGACCTTCTCTTCCATTCATTTATATATATATATATATATATATATATATATATATATATATATATATATATATATATATATATATATACATACTGAATATATATATACTAGTCATTTAGCCCGTTACAATAACGGGCGCTAGAACAGTAGTGCATAAACATTAGTAGGAACAGTCTATATTAAATGGCAAGGGACTTTGACCTCATTCTTTTTGTTGGTCGTATTTTTCTTTCTTTCAGCCTTTCTTTTGTTGATGTTTACTTGCTGAGCTGAGCGTTCTTCATGGGCTGCCGCCGTGTATTGTGTGTCTTTAATTTTCTGTGACAGTAATACCGTCTTGTATGTCCGCTGGCTTGTACATCCGTAATATACCTTTAATTTTCTCTGGCGGTAATACAGGCATGCGCATTGGTAAAATGCCTTTAATCTCCTCTGACAGTAATACTGGCTTGTATGTGGCTGTAATATGCGTCACTGTATTGTGTACCTTTAATTTCCTCTCGCAGTAATACTGGTTTGTATTTCCGTAAAACGCCTCTAACTTTCTCTGACATTAATATCACACATCGCACCGTGCCCCGCGCATGCGCACTTCACCAGGAGACGCACACACACGGACACCTGGACGCACAAAGGGATTTTATTAAAGAGGATATGTATACAGTATATATATATATATATATATATATATATATATATATATATGTATACAGTATATACACTCACTGGCCTCTTTATTAGGTACACCTTGCTAATACCGGGGTGGACCACCTTTTACCTTCAGAACTGCTGCAGTTCTTCGTGGCACAGATTCAACAAGGTGCTGGAAGCATTTGCCAATGATTTTTGTCCATATTGACATGATAGCATCACAAAGGTTCTGCAGATTTACCAGCTGCATATGCACAATGCTAATCTCCTGTTCCACCTCATCCCAAATGTGCTCTATTGGATTGAGATCTGGTGACTGTGGAGGCCATTTGTGTGCAGTGAACTCATTGTTATGTTCAAGAAACCAGTTTAAGATGATTTGAAGTTTGTTACATGGCGCATTATCCTGCTGGAAGTAGCCATCAGAAGATGGGTATGCTGCAGTCATAAAGGAATGAACATTGTCAGTAACAATTCTCAGGTAGGTCTTGGAATTTAAACAGTGCTCAATTGGTCCTAAGGGGCCCAAAGTGTGCCAAGAAAATATCTCCCACACCATTACACCACCACCACTAGCCTGAACTGTTGATATAAGGCAGGATGGATCCATGTTTTCTTGTTGTTGATGCCAAATTTTGACCCTACCATTCGAATGTTACAGCAGAAATGTATTTATTTATTTTATTTATTTATAAAGCCCTTTAAAGACAACATCAAGGCTGGCCAAAGTGCTGTACAATAAAAACCCAACATATCAGACAAACAATAACCAAAGGGTAAAAGAAACAGAAACACATAAGAGCTGAAAAGATTCATAATAAAAAGTACACAGATAGTCAACATATTATACTGGGTTAAAGGGCAGGGAGTAAAAGTGCATTTTTAAATAAGATTTAAAGACAGCAAGTGACGGAGCCTGCCTAACATGCAACAGCAAATCGTTCCAGAGTTTTGGAGTTGCAACTGAAAAAGCCTGTGCCTTAGGAACACGTAAAAGCATCTTGTCTGCTGACCTGAGAGAGCGAGACGGTACATAAGGGTGCAGCAGTTCCGACAAATAAAATGGGGAACAACCATTAAAAGGATTTTAAAACAAATACAAGGATCTTAAAATGGACTTGAAAACGAACTGGAAGCCAGTGAAGGGAAACCAAAATCGGGGTAACATGCTCATTCTTTCTTGGGCCTGTTAAAAATCGAGCTGCGGCATTTGGCACCAGCTGTAGGTGAGCAACGGAGGCCTGGATAATTCCAAAAAGAAGCGCATTGCAGTAATCTAGACGAGAGGTTATAAAAGCATGTATCACTGTTTCAAGGTTGCTTTAAGACAAAACAGGCTTGATTTTTGACAGCCGCCTCAACTGGAAAAAGCAAGATTTTACCACTTCATTCACATGGCTGTCAAGTTTTAATGTGTAATCCATTTTCACACCTAAATTTATGATCATGGATTTCTCAAATTGAGCCACAGTGGAAAGGTCGATGCAGGGATCCCGCTGGTGCCATTGGGTCTAAATAGCATGACTTCTGTCTTGTTCTCATTAAAATTTAGAAAATTTCATGCCATCCAACTCCTTATATCAATAAGGCAATCAAGCAGGGGCTGGACAGAACATGGACCAGGGCGCTTCAGAGGGAAATAAACCTGACAGTCATCTGCATAAAGATGAAAGGAAATACTGTGTTTCCAGAAAATAGCGCTGAGTGGCAGCAAGTACAAGGAGAACAGAAGAGGTCCCAGGATGGAGCCCTGTGGTATCCCTCCCCAGGGGAGGGCAACAAAGGTGGAAGTAAAATCATTAATGCTGACACAAAAACGTCTATCTGAGAGATAGGACCTAAACCATTGGAGAGCTGAACCTGCGATGCCTACCCACTGCTCTAGCCTGGAGATGAGGATCTCATGGTCTATAGTGTCAAAGGCAGCTGTCAAATCCAGAAGCATAAGTAGTACACATTCACCAGAGTCCACTGTTAAAAGAATATCATTAAAAACCCTTAGCAGAGAGGACTCAGCGCTGTGGTGAGTTTTAAACCCAGACTGGAACACTTCCAGAATTGCATGTTTGTCCAGGAAGGACTTCAGTTGGGCGTAGATGACTTTTTCCAAGAGTTTGGACAAAAAAATGTAGCTTGGAAATAGGCCTAAAGTTAGACATAACAGAGTGGTCTAGATCCATTTTTTTCATCAGAGCTTGCACATTGCATTTTTAGGCATCACACTAGAGGTTAAATTGAGACTAAACAGACCAGGCAACATTTTTCCAATCTTCTATTGTCAAATTTGGGTGACCCTGTGTGAATTGTATCCTTGTTGCCCTTTCTTAGTTGACAGGAGTGGCACCCCGTGAATTCAGAGTTGCTGTTCTGGTTATTTCAGTTAGTGCTGCCTATCTATTAGCTAGAACCAGTCTGGCCATTCTTGCCTGAACTCTGGCATCAACAAGACATTTTTGTCCAGACAACTGCTGCTCACTAGATATTTTCCCTTTCTCAGATAATTCTCTGTAAACCCTAGAGATGGTTGTACATGAAAATCCCAGCAGATCAGCAGTTTTTGAAATACTCAGACCAGTGTGTCAGGTAACAAGAACCATGTCACATTCAAAGCACTTAAATCACCTTTCTTCCCCATTCTGATACTCAGTTTGAACTTCAGCATGTCGTCTTGACAATGTCTACAGGTCGAAATGCATTGAGTTACTGCCATGTGATTGACTGATTAGATATTTGCATTTAGAAGCAGTTGAACAGGGCCCAGTTGTTCAAAAGTAATCCAATAGGATTTGGGATAACAGAGTGGATTGAATCTTGAAAATGGGTTGTTCAAAGGGAAAAGAGGGATTCTGGAATCAGGTCAGATCACCTAATCCAATCTCAGTTTTAATCAGGATCAAACAGTCTTTTGTGATGTTCAAATGTTTGTGTATGAATTGGGACACATTTGATCCCAAAAATCAGGATAATCCTGATCCCAACACAGAGGTGGATTCAGTGTGGATTTCTGGCACACAATAAAATAAAACTTGAAAATTGATCAAAAAAGCTATGTTTGCAGGTGATGTATACATCTATTTATATTTTGTACAATTGTTGAACTAGGACAGTGACAATGTAAATAAAGTAGGGAATAAGACATGAAGCCTTTTGGCATAGTCAAAGGAAAAAAATCCCTGTGAAATATCAATACTCAAACAAAATCTCAAAGCTCAAAAAGCTCTACTGTCCATTGTATTTTAATGAAAATGACAATTACTATTACTCAAGTCATCAGTCAGAAGTAATGTCTTACAATTGCATCCCTGATCACACGTCCAGTCTGGCCCTCATTTGGAGTGAACATTGGAGGTTGCTCTGGTTGCACTTCATCAGGCTCAGGTCTATCATATATGTCATCAAGAGGAACATTACGCCTGGTGGCAATGTTATACAAGACAATACAGGCTAGTATTATATTGCATGCCACCTTGGGTTCCACCCGCAAATAGTTAAGGCATGCAAAGTGCCTCTTCAGGACTCCATTTAAGCGCTCAATTGCGCACGTTGTTTTGCAATGTGCAGAGTTGAAGCCTGCCTGCTCGGGTGTGTTTGCAATTGGAAAAGGGGTCATCAGCCATGGTAGGAGTGGATAAGCACTGTCTCCCAATATTATGCCATTTGGTCGGTTGGACTGGAGCTTTCTGTATAGTGCGCTCTCCCTCAGGATACGTGCATCATGAACAGACCCTGGCCACTTGACAACACAGTTTGTGATGATGAAGTGGCGTTGGCCACAAGTTGGACATTGATGCTGTGCCTCCCTTTTCGGTTCACATACTGCCACTCCCTTTCATGAGGTGCTTGAATGTGCACATGAGTACAATCAATAACACCAATAGTATTAGGCATGTTCCCCAAAAGAAAGAAACTTCGCTTAGTTTGTGCCATCTGGTCATCCTTGGGAAATGAAACAAATTCATTGACCAGACTGGCCAACTGAGACAGCTTTCACCACATTACTAACAGTTGATTAGTCCACTCCCATATTGTCACCAACAACCTGGTAGAAAGTCCCAGAGGCATAAAAGCGCAGTGCAATTAGGCACTGTTCCTCCACAGACAGAGCATGACTCCTTTTGGTTTTGTGCTGTAACTTTGGCCTGACAAGGTCTGCAATGTACTTGATATCATCCCTCCCAAAGCGAAAACGGGCCTACAGTTCCTCTGTAGTGTATTGCGCAAGTGGTTTGGCACGCTCAGCATGCATTCTTTCACGGTATTTTCTCCTTCCCAACCTGTGGACAACACCTGCCATGCCAATGCCTCTGTAAACCTATGACCGAGGTGTATAAGAAATTGGTGATTTTATTTGGTCACACACCAATTAAGCAACAACGAGCTGACTGGTTTGTCATGTGTTGAATTACCCCAATCAAGCACAGGGCCTATAAAATCAGTGTTAGCTACACAAAAGAGATGGAACCATGGACTCAAAAGGGCCCAATTTCACAGTGGCAGAAAACCATGCACTGTTGGAGGGTGTTAGGTGCCATTATTCCTCCATAGTAGGACACTTCAGTTCATTAAAGGGGAGAGAAGTGACCAAGAAATGCAAACAGAACATTTGGGAGGACATCACTTAAGAATGTGAATGCTATAGGGGCTAGTCAGAAAAAGGACCACAAAACAAGTCATATTAAGATGGAAGAACCTTAAAGCCAAGGCAACAAAGGACCTTGCTGAGGACAAAAACCCCACAACGGGTAACAAGCCTTTCAAGAGGGGTGAGTATACTGACATTGTCCTTGACATTATTGGTGGTGACAAATCAGAAGCTCTGCATGGAATTGATGGTGTTGAAGTCGATGGTGAGCCCACAGTTACAGAGGAGGGTGGGCCTGGTCCTCCTAATGAAGAGGAAATATATGTCCTCAATCTCAGTCAAGTGGTTGAGGAAGAAGGTGGATTCTCACAGATAGTGCCAGCTGCTGTCACAGAACCTTTAAAAAGAAAGCATAAGCGTTCTCCAAACCTGGATGGTGATGCATACGAGGTGCTTCTTACAAGAAAAACTGAAAGAGCAGAAGTGCAGATTCTTCTGGCAAAGGAACAACCCCTCCTTACCCAACTACAACAAACTAAAGTCAGAATGGAAATCCAACTCCTAAAAGCAGAAATTGAAAGAGCTGGTCTCTGTACCAATGAGGAACTGTAAATGTTCCTTATTTTGTTGACTATTGGACTTTTTTGTTTTACAATTATATAAAAATAACCACAGTGCATATGTGGGGAAATATTTTATTCTTTCAGTCATTCATTCATTTATTCTTGTGAGATGGAAATGGAATCTGGCTGTTTATAAATGAAATGGAAAAATACTTGTTTATTGTGGTGTTTTCTGTTTCTTCCAAGTAACACACATGATGGCTATTTGGCTACTGGTATTTTTGGTCCACCTGTTGTTCTTTACATAGCCAGTAGGCCACACTGTGTGTTCCATTTAAAGCACTAGTAAACCGGATTTGGTAATCCTGAATATTCTGTATCTGGATAACAGTGATCCAGTCTAGTGTTGCTTTGAAAAACCAGCATGAAAGTAAAATGAATTATCAGATCCTGGATAGCAAAACAAGGGATTTCAAAATCCAGATCATTTTTATCCCGATTAAATAGTTTGAACAACTGGGCCCAGGTGTACCTAATAAAGTGGCCGGTGAGTGTATATAAAGGTTATTTTACTTTTTGGATATAAATTTACAAATTATTTTACCACTACCTGTCTTATCTGGCTTTGCCCGGTAAATTTCATGTGCCCATGGGTCTCAGCTATACACAGTGCCATCTGTTAATCAGGTGTAATTACTTTTATATACACCATATTTGCAATTTTTTTTAACCAATGGCTAATTTTATTGGCAGGCAGTGTGTTGTGGTTACGGCTTTCAACCTAAGACTTCAAACCTTGAGGCTTTGGGTTCAAATCTAACTACTGACACTGTGTCCGTAACCAGTTGTGACTCTCAAAATGTTTTAGGTTGCCTTGGATAAAGGTGCCAGTTAAATAATAAGTAATATTTTCAGGTCGCTGCGGCTCCTTACTCTGTTCTATATGCAATTGCCCACGAGAAAACATTGCTTTATTAGATGAATTTCCTAATTTTCCTAGAGACTTGGGTTTTGCTAATTATCATTGCAAAACACAATTTTACAGGAAAGTGTATTCTTGAAATGGGCAATCAGTGGGAATACTGTGAAATTTGCGTATATGTTACCGGCAATGTATGGAAAGCAGGCATTGTATAGAATGCCTAGGCAATATATAGAATTCCTGGCGTTTTGGGGCAAAGTATGAAATATCCGAATTATTTTAATATTATATATACTTTCACTAGGCATTGTATGTAATACCTAGGCATTATATGGAATGGCAAATGCTATTTTGGCAAAGTATTAAAAGAGAGTCATGAAAAGGCTTTTATTGAAAAGACGTACAGTATATGAAAAAGAAAAACAAGCGAAAATAAAATATGAACCTACTTCTTTCAACAAGGAAGGAAAAAAAGTTATTTTAAATTGCGCTTAATTACCATGACGAGTAGCATTCTTGTATTTGGGTGAAAGTTCTTTCAAAATTCTGTCACTTCCTCCGTGGCCAATGGCCAAATGAGCGTCTTGAAGTACGTTATATAACTCAGAGTCCGTGATGTAGAACTGGATAGCACTAACTCCTTCTTTAACAGGATAAATCAGTTTACTTTTGTTTTCCACTAACATCACATTATAGCGATTCAGCAGCCAAGAGTCCCATGGTTCCTACTTAGTAATCATCTTGGCCTTTATCACATCGCTCACAAACTTCTGGTAAGTAGTTTTGGTTAAGAAAACACTGTTTTTTGCAGCATTGGCTTGCACTTTGGACAGTTCATCGTAGAATTGTCATTGCATGTCAACATGCCATGATTCCTTCTCGGACACTACACCTTGCTCTTCCATTTTCATACAGCACAGTATGGGCTAGAGCAGGGGTGGGCAAACTCAGTCCTGGAGGGCTGCAGTGGCTGCAGGTTTTTGTTCTAACCCAATTGCTTAATTAGAAAACAATCCTTGCCAATAATTACATTTCATGACTTGTTAGTGCTTTAACTCTGTCTATGTCAGGTCATTCTCATAGATTTTTTTTCCTTTCTAGGGATATCATCCAAATGATTTGAAATCTAAAACGAATGAGTAATACTCAGTCCTTCACTTTTCTCTCTTCACTTTCCTTCCAGGTATTTAATTAAATCAAATAGTGAACAATAAATCCACACAGGTGTAAATGGAAACAAGTTAAATGGAGAACTGCTGGTCTCTTTTATCATTTGCATTATTGCTAATAAGGGGCAATTAAAAACTGAGAATACAGCTGTTTAAAACTAAAATAAGCAGTAAGAGTTCAAAATCTTAACGAGTGAGACAACTAAAATAAAGCAGAAGTGTTACTTGAGCAATAAGTGCTTCTTATTAAGTACCTGGGCTGGAGCCAAAACCCTCAGCAACTACTGTCCTCCAGGAACAACTTTGCCCACCCCTAGGCTAGAGTCTTTGCTGAACAAATTCAAAGTAGTGTATTTCGTCACTTTCGAACAAAGACTGAAATGCAAATAGGGAATTCATACTGTAGCAGTAACTTTGAGATTTGTGACACACCCTCTGTGGCTTCCCCATTAGAAATTCAAGCACAACTAATACCAACACTGCGGTAAGTTAAGTGTCACTATCACAGAGTGTGTGTGTGTTTGTGTGTATGTGTGTTTCTGTCCCCTGTAGTTTCCAACGCTGTGATCAAGTATGCATCTAAGATTGACAGTAGCTAAAAAAAATCAAATAGTGCTTTCAAACAATTGAGGTTTGTATATTCCTTGAGCTTTGCTGAACTTTCTCTTTCCATTTCACAATGTGATTATGTCTTGTTTTTTCCTGTCCATGACACCACCCCTTCTTCAGTCATCTGTTTATCTGATTAAATATTTTGAAAACATACATTTAAAATCAAGGAAGTGTTCAGTTTGCAAAAACAATTTCAACCTGCTTGCTGAGTCAGAATGTGAATTTTCTTCATGGCATTTGTTGGAACAAACTGAAGCAAAGCTAAAGCACATCTGCCTTACGCTACACTGACGTTTGCATGATGGGCCTGTCATTCTGAAATGGGTAAAGCTGATGTCAGTAACTAATAACGGCATCCTTTCTACTCAGCAATCCATATTACTAACCATTTATGTAATCTATTTTAACGTTCATTCAGCAAAGTATGACCACTGGAAATTTCATATGAGAAAATCAAAAATGTTAGTGTTATATGAAGAGAAATAGGCATTATGCAATCAGTGTTGAATAACTGAGTAAAAAAAAACAAAATACCATAAAATTTAAAGTGTAGAATGAATAACTGAGACAAAATAGGTCTGAAAATAATTACATGGAAAGTAAAAACTAACTCCAATGTGTTTATTTGTTCTGCCAAAAACCTGACTTTGCAAGACGTGAAATCTGCCCTGCTTAGTTTTTACCAATAATAAATAGTAGGTGGTTACCTTACATCATTATACAACGAGCATTGCTTCATGCCAAAGAGGCCTTTAAAGCATTAACAACTGCTGACAATGTGGCAGATGGGAATATGATGTCATTAAAGAGAAGATTTTCTCAAAAACAAATAAAAATGCAGTATACAAAAAATAAAAAATGCCATGGGATTGAGACACCACACTGCACTGAGAAGCAGTTACAGTTGTAAATACCATCCATCCATCCATCCATCCATCCATCCATCCATCCATCCATCCATCCATCCATCCTCTTCTGCTTATCCGAGGTCGGGTCGCTGGGGCAGCAGCTTGAGCAGAGATACCCAGACTTCCCTCTCCCCGGCCACTTCTTCTAGCTCTTCCAGGAGAATCCCGAGGTGTTCCCAGGCCAGCCGGGAGACATAGTCCCTCCAGCGTGTCCTGGGTCTTCCCCGGGGCCTCCTCCCGGTTGAACGTGTCCGGAACACCTCACCAGGGAGGAGTCCAGGAGGCATCCTGATCAGATGCCCGAGCCACCTCATCTGACTCCTCTCGATGCGGAGGAGCAGCAGGTCTACTCTGAGCCCCTCCCGAATGACTGAGCTTCTCACCCTATCTTTAAGGGAAAGCCCAGACACCCTGCGGAGGAAACTCATTTCAGCCGCTTGTATTCGTGATCTCGTTCTTCCGGTCACCACCCATAGCTCATGACCATAGGTGAGGGTAGGAACATAGATCGACTGGTAAATTGAGAGCTTTGCCTTACGGCTCAGCTCCTTTTTGACCACGACAGACTGATGCAGAGCCCGCATCACTGCGGACACCGCACCGATCCGCCTGTCGATCTCACGCTCCATTCTTCCCTCACTTGTGAACAAGACCCCGTTGATACTTGAACTCCTCCACTTGAGGCAGGATCTCGCTCCCAACTCTGAGAGGGCACTCCACCCTTTTCCGGCTGAGGACCATGGTCTCGGATTTGGAGGTGCTGATTCCCATCCCAGCCGCTTCACACTCAGCTGCGATCCGATCCAGAGAGAGCTGAAGATCACAGCCTGATGAAGCAAACAGGACAACATCATCTGCAAAAAGCAGTGACCCAATCCTGAGTCCACCAAGCCGGACCCCCTCAACACCCTGGCTGCGCCCAGAAATTCTGTCCATAAAAGTTATGAACAGAATCGTTGACAAAGGGCAGCCCTGGCGGAGTCCAACTCTCACTGGAAACGGGTTCGACTTACTGCCAGCAATGCAGACCAAGCTCTGACACCAGTTGTACAGGGACCGAACAGCCCTTATCAGGGGGTCCAGTACCCCATACTCCCGGAGCAACCCCACAGGATTCCCCGAGGGACACGGTCGAACGCCTTTTCCAAGTCCACAAAACACATGTAGACTGGTTGGGCAAACTCCCATGCACACTCCAGGACTCTGCTAAGGGTGTAGAGCTGGTCCATTGTTCCGCGACCAGGACAAAAACCACACTGTTCCTCCTGAATCCGAGGTTCGACTATCCGATGGACCCTCCTCTCCAGAACCCCCGAATAGACTTTTCCAGGGAGGCTGAGGAGTGTGATCCTTCTGTAGTTGGAACACACCCTCCGGTCCCCCTTCTTAAAGAGGGGGACCACCACCCCGGTCTGCCAATCCAGAGGCACTGTCCCTGATGTCCATGCGATGTTGCAGAGACGTGTCGACCAAGACAGTCCTACAACATACAGAGCCTTGAGGAACTCCGGGCGTATCTCATCCACCCCCGGGGCCCTGCCACCAAGGAGTTTTCTGACCACCTCGGTGACCTCAGTCCCAGAGATTGGGAAGTCCACCTCCGAGTCCCCAGGAAAACAAAACACAAAACACCCTCAACATAAATCATTGTTCATTTCTTTATTCATTTACTAATGCTGTGGCTAGCGAGGATTTTAAAATTATAATATTACAAAGTGATTCCCATTGATCTTTACTTCTAACTACCTAACGGGCTCTTCTGGTAACAAAGGGTGAAAGAAACTGGATTTGAGTCTTGGGCTCAGTCACTGTTGATGTGGGTTTGTATTTTTTTTCTGTGTTACTGTGGGTTTCCCATGCATATCAATGATTTGGGCATTTAGTTTAATTGTTGAGCCTAAAGTGGCCCTGTATGTGTGACATTTGGTAGGGAGCATACGCTGATAACGCATTGCCGCAACCACCACATGGCGAACCACCTGGATTGGCACCCAAGTGCCATGAGTGACACCTCAGCACCACATTGAAACAGTGTGTGTTTTTTTACGGTGGCTGGAGTGCCAGTCCTGCCATCAACCCCCAAGTTTTCCCTGTAAGTTGGAGGACCTGCTTGCAGGGCTGGTGACAGTGAATGTGTACAAATATTACAGAAAATTATTTGCTGTAGATTTGTTTAACCTTTCAAATCTTGATATTGGATAGATTCAGAAAATATTCAGACCCCTTTATTTATTCTGCAGCCTTGTGCTAAAATCATTTAAATTATTTTTTTTCCCTCATCAAATAACTGTCAATACCTTAGAATAACAAAGCAAGAACATGATTTTTTTTTTTACATTTTTTCAAATGTAATAAAAATTAAAACCTGAAATTTCATTTTGACACAAGTATTCAGACCCTTTGCTGTGACACTTGGAATCCGGCACAGGTGAATCCCATTTTATTGGTCACCACTAAGATGTTTCTACACCTTCCTTGGAGTCCAGCAGTGGTCAATTCATTTGATTGCACATAAGAAAAGGCACAAACTGGCCTATAGAAGGTCCCATTGTTGACAATGTGTATCAGAGAAAAAAGACAAACCACAACATTGAGGGAACTGCCTGAAGAGCATAGAAACAGGACTGTGTCAAGGCATAGACCTGGAAAAGACTACAAATATTTTTTGTAGTATTGAAGGATCCCAAGAGCACAGTGGCCTCTGTAATTCTTAAATGGGAAATGTATGGAACAGCCATGACTCTTCTTAGAGCTGACAGCCCTGCCAAACTGAGAAGGGCCATGGTAAGAGAGGTGATGAAGAAACACCTGATGGTCACTCTAGCTGAGCTGCTAAACCTGGGTGAAGACAGGAGAAACTTCTAGATGAACAACTATTACAGTAGCACTGCACTGACCTGGGCTTTATGATAGAGTGACCAGATAGAAGCCTCTCCTCAGTAAAGACATATGGAAGCCCACTTGGAGTTTACAAAAATGCTCCTAAAGGGCTCTCAGACTGCAAGAAACAACACTCTCTGCTCTGATGAAATCAAGATTGAAGTCATGTCTGGAAGAAGCCAGGCACTGCTATTCACCTATGCAATACCATACCAACAGTGAAGCATTGTGGTAGCAGCAAAATGATGTAGGGTTGTTTATACAGCAGCAGGGGTTGGGAGAATAGATAGCGTTCAAGGAAGATTAAATGGAGCAAAGTACAGAGATATCCTTTTTGAAGACCTGCTTCATAGTGTTCTGGATATCAGATTGCGCCAAAGATTCACCATCCAACAGGACAATGACGCTAAACACAAAGCAAAGACAACACAGGACTGGCCTTAGGACAATTCTGTGAATATCCATGAGAGGATCAGCCAGAGCCAGGACTTAAACAAAATCAAACATCTCTAGAATGACCTGAAAAATATGCTGCCCACCAATGGTCTCCATTCATCCTGACAGAGCTCGAGAGGATCTGCAGAGAAGAATGGCAGAAAATCCTCAAATCCAGGTATGCAAAGCTTATCACGGCAGAACAAAGAAGACCTCTGACTGGAATTGCTGCCATTGGGGCTTCAACTCCGTACAGGGTGAAAGGCCTAAATAGCTGTGTCAATTTGATTATTTCACTCTTTTATTTTTAATTAATTAGCAACATTTTTTAAAATTCTGTTTATCTTTTGTCATTCTTGGGTAATGATGTAGAGAAAAATGAATTAAAATGATTTTAGCACAAGGCTGCAACATAGCAAAATGTGAAAAAAGTAAAGGGGTCTGAATGCTTTCTGAATCCACCGTAGATAGAAACACATGGAAGGTTTTAAACTCCATGTTTATTGTTTGCGCGTATATAAAGTCATTTGGGCCAGCTTGTCCCATTATGTTATCCACACTTTGTGATATAAACTGTGGTATCAACGTCATCTTTTTTCCTGTAGCTTAGCTAAAGTTTTGGAAGAAGTCCAGGAGGGGAAAACAATAACGGCTAAACTCTGGGTGATGCTTTATATAACTGGAATAATCACTTTGTATGTGTTAAATGCAATGGATGAATATATAATATTTATTTTTGTAGCATAATAATTAATCACATTTATACAGTGCTTTTCTCACCACTCAGAATGCTTTACACAGTGAGTGGGAGGCCACTTCAACCACCACTAATGTACAGCATCCACCTGGATGATGCGAAGGCAGCCATTTTTGCACCAGTACGCTCACCACACAATTAACTGTTAAGTGGTGAAAGGGTGAAAGATAGTTGGCTAAGTAGAGACCGGGGAAGATTAGGGGACCAGAAAGACTAGGCTAAGTTGGGCAATTTAGCCAGGACATCGGGATACACCCTACTGTTTACGAAGGATGCCTAGAGATCTTTTATGACCACAGAGAGTCAGGACCTCGGTTTTATGTTTCACCTGAAGAATGGTGTCATTTTTACAGCACAGTGTCCCCGACACTGCACTGAGGCATTTGAAACCACATTCAGACCCCAGGGTAAGCACCCCCTGATGGCCTCGTCAACACTTCTTCTAGCAACAATCCAAGCTTTTCCTGATTGGTTCCCCATTCAAGTCTGACCATAGATTACCTTTTCTGAAGTGCATGTGGTATGGCTGCTGGGTATAATCATGCACATCACTGAGACCTGTTAAAAGTGACAAATAAACAGTGGATTCAGAAAGTATTCAAACCTCTCTAGCTTCTGTACACTTTATTGTGTTGTAGATACTGTATAATTTTAAATAGGTAAATGTGCCATCTGTGACCAGCAGTCTACACTCAGATAACAACTTTGTAGCAGACAGACACAAAAACCTAATTGTGAAAAGAAAGGTTCATTGCAGACAAAAGTTTTGATTTTTTGAATTGAAGACCACCTTGTCCAATTCATTCATTGGTCAAGAATCCTGTCTCCAATACAAAACGTGACTTCCACAAAATTTTAGTTTCCTGTTTATGATGTGCATGAGTCACTCAGTAAGCATCTACTTAACAATATTTGAGCAAAAAGGCACGCATTTTACACGTTTTCATCATACGACTGGATGTGGATTATGCAACACAATATAATGTGAGATTTTTTTTTTCCAAGGATATTTTTCAGATCGTTTGTCATTGTACAGCATTGACTACTATTGGTTTCTACTGTATCCTAAAATTTGTTATCTCCATTCTGCATGAAAACATGAGATTAAAATTTATTCTCGGCCACCATTACAAAGGGTAACTACATAGGGTAACATGTACGTAAAATATCATTTTGTGTGGAGTATTCCTTTAAATGTGTGCCAGATTATATCAGTATACAAAACACAAAAATATTATTTTAAGAATATTAAAACTAGGCATAGAGTTAGGAAATGCTAAATGTATTAATCTTCAGACAGAATGTTAACCACTTCATTCTGCTATAAATTAAGCACTAAAACAATAATGCAGTAAAATTGTTTGAAAATGTACACAATCTGAAACTTTTGCAAAGAACCAGGCAACATAATAGTTGATGACTCCATAAACCTGTAACTGGGGTGGGGTTGAGGGTTCAAGTTTGCTTCCTGTGAGGAACAACATTATACAATGTTGAAGAGGTTGCAGATTGTAATGCCTTCCAGCAAGGAACAAAATCTTAGGTTCTGACAAGAATACATAATCAAAAGATCTCTTTCAAAATGTATTATAAATATTTGAATATTCTGAATATGTATTTTGGGTATTTGAATTTGCCTGTTTTAGGCACTTTAGCTGGGAGTGAAACCAGAAGTGACTGTTTAAAAGTGAACTGCAAAAACTGGAAAATGAAGAATGAAAGAAGGGAGACTGAATAAGAAAAAGTGCCACAGTCACATATAAATAAATGAATCCAGGGCAAGATCTAATCTGTGACCGATGTCACAGAGCGGCCATGTCACTAGGTCACATATCTTGGGAATGTTCTACGCTCAGTCCATTATGGGCAAACATTTTTGCAAAGCTCATGCACAGCATTTAATTTAAATTCCCTCCCAATGCCTTATCACCAATATTTGGAGTAACACCAGATGGGAAAAATCTGTCGTAATATCCTTTACTGTACTTGTTCCACAAAGATTGATTTTGCTCAACTGTCAGAATCCTAATCAGTCTTTCTTATATCATTTCAAACTAGAAAAAAAAAATCACATTTTGTTTATGAGGAACTGTTCAGAAAATTTACAGAATTTGTTAATATAAATGTAAATAATCACATCAGGCCTGTGCTGACCCTGTTTCATTTTTTTGCTGTTTCATTTCATGTGAAGAATCACTTTAGATGGGGGCCTCTTATTGCATAGCTTTCTGGGATATGTGAAAGGTAAATTCTGTGTTCTGTTTTATGGATTGTTTTCAGAACATACTATAGCACTTGCTTTGTTTTTTCTGTTTCGGTTGTTTTTTGTCATGTGTTTTGTTCGTTAAAAAGAAAGAAAAGAGAAGGAACAATAGTGTGTCAGCAGTCATACATAAACACTCCACCAAAACAGTACATTCTGCAAACATTTTCACAGATGTGATGGACATTGAGGTTATTGTTCTAAACAACATGTGAGGAATGTTAATATTTTTGTCTATCTAGATTTCATGCCACATTTCCAGCCTTACAAGTTAGTTTAATTCGCAACTGCAAATGGGCCCAGTGTGAGTGGGTGTAGATGTGAATGTATCCTCCAAAGGACTGGTGTAAACTACTGTTAATCAGCATGATCAATCATTCTATGCTGTTGCTTTGTCTTTCTCCCTTACTGATATCTAACATCTTCTGTTGCACCTTCATCTACCGTAGAAGGACTTCCTGTAGTGTGTACCGGCCTTTTGGGATTCCCACATCAATGCTGCTTGTCCTAATGTGTAGCTACTAAAGTCTAAATGTGGCACCCGTCCATTTGTCCATTGTCATTCCTGTGCTTATGGGAGACAGCTTAAATGCTTTGGTGATGGTAATTGCCTGATCAGGGGTTGGAGCTATGTTCTACTTACTGCCTTCTCTTCTCCTCCCTCTAGAAAGAAATATTGACAGCCACTTCATCCCTGTCATCACTTCTGTTGTCCATCTACCTGTACCTGCCTCTTCCGTCATACAACCATTTAACCTGGAAACTGGCTACCTTGTTTCCAATTCATCATTGAACTTGCATCTGAAAAGG
This sequence comes from Erpetoichthys calabaricus, assembly GCF_900747795.2. Lineage (NCBI taxonomy): Eukaryota > Metazoa > Chordata > Cladistia > Polypteriformes > Polypteridae > Erpetoichthys > Erpetoichthys calabaricus. The sequence continues at coordinate 134,430,036 of NC_041404.2, read as the reverse complement.
CATCTCTGCACTTGTTGCATGCTTTTGTTATTTTTCAAATCATTCAATTATACAGACTCACCAAGGTGGTGCCCCAACTGTTTATCTTTGTTAGTCTGATCTTTTACACCGTATTAATTGTTGCAGATGACAATTAAAGTGTATATATCTTTTCTGGGGCACCTCTAGCTCTGGTGAAAAGTATTGTAATAAGCACTGAGATGAGAGAGGATCAGTCAGATATCATGCATGGTAATTTGAGCCCTCAAAACAAATGGTGGTGTTTATTTCATGCCCCAATGATCTTGAAGATATAGCTGCTATCTACTTTAAATTTTTCCATTGAACTACTTTTCTTTGTCTCTTTCTCACCATGTAGCTGTTTTGAACATGCTTCTTCTAAGTTTCTTGTTGCTCTGTATTTTTCCTTTTCTGAGATCTGCCATCTAGTAGTCTGCAGTGCTACATTTCATCTACCATTTAGGAGTCCTTCCTGTAGTGTATATCAACACAGATAACATTCTGGCCCTTTAGGAGTTCCACATCCATGTCGATTACCTTCTTCCGTTCTGACTTGGAATATTCTTATACTCCATTTCTCTAATCGACCCAGTCAAATGACTCACTTTCTCTCTTACTCATGCTGCCAGACAGATCAGCTTATTTCTCGAGGAACTGTCCTTACTGACATCTCCTCTGCAGACCTTACAAGCCAAAACCATATTACATATTTCTTCCATGCTACCTCACTTTTCCCATTTCTCCCTTTCTTGTACTACAATTTCCTACCATCCAATGAAAGTCCTTTCTGCCACAGCATAATTCCAACTTGATATCCTCTGTTTCTCTCTCCTACTCTTTACTGTGTTCTGCAGAGGAAACTGTAAAACTGTACATCTCCACTTTGACACATGTTTGCAACAGTCAAAGTTAGGCTAGTTGCTCACATCCTTAATGAAGTGAGGAACTTCCTGCATAAGGACTCCAAGACCTTAGCCGAAGACTGTAAAGTAAGTTGTAATACTCTGGTCTTTCTGTTAATAAAACGAACTGAACTTCCCATACTCAACACTGCAAATAAATTATTTCAATAGCCTAGGTAAAATAATTCTCTCGGGTGATCAATGAGAAGGAAAAATTAATCCCAGTGACTTATCCACAATTGACCAGATCTTCTACTTTTGTAAAAATGGGAATTTCTCATCCCATTTCACTTTCCATAATTTTACCACCTTTTTTAATGTTAGATTTAGATGCTATTGGTGACACTACCTTCACAGTATGGAGGTGCTGTTATCACAATCTGCTATTCAGAAGACATAAATAGTATCATTATGAAGGCTGCACAGCCAAATATAAACTGAACATCAAAAAAAAGAGTACAGCAATGAGCCAGCTTAATTCTGGAACTAAATATTATGGACAGATGTGACAAAGAGAAGCCAGTATCAAAGTGACTACAAGGTGAAAATGAGTTGAAACAAACATAGACAGTCTTAAGTACACCCCTTCATACTTAGAATTTATGATGTTGAGTAAGCACATACTAGCCTCCTCTGGACCTGCCTCACTCATTGTTTGATGTTGTAAAAAATGACTGTACCAGCATATTTCCAAAGCAGTTTTTTGTCCATCTATCCATTGTTACATTTACTTAATCAAATTACTTTAGAGTCTGTCCTGGCAGCATTCTGCACAAGGCAAGAAGGATGAACCAGTAAGTTGCACACTGGCACACATACCTGCATGGAATTGAATTGAAACAATATACGTAATCCCTCACCTATCGCGGGGGTTACGTTCCAGAGCCACCCGCGATAGGTGAAAATCCGCGAAGTAGCGACCTATATTTATTTTATTATTTATACATATTTTAAGGTTTTATAAACCCTTCCCACACTCTTATAAACCTTTCTCACTCTCTTGTTAACCTTTCCCACACTCTAATAAACACTTCCTATGCTCTTAAACACTTTCTGCATTCTTAAACACTGCAGACCAACACTGCACACTGCACGCAGCGATCAGACGTCAATGTGTCTGCACTCGCTTTGTGAAGGGGGGCAGCTGAACTCTCAGCAGAGCAGAAATGGACTTTGTGCTGCTTCTGCCAAAATGCCTGCTTGTCGCTCTGCGCGTTCGGAAGGATGAGGAGGAGTGTGTGTGTGTGTGTGTGGGTGTGTGAGGGCTGAACGCACGTTCGCTCAAACCCCCCTCCCTGGAAGCGCAGTAAGCTCCTGCCAGTTCGCATTGTCAAGGGGGTGGGGAGCTGAATGAACGCTAAGGAGAAGTGGACTTTGTGCTGGCTTTGTGCTGCTTGTCGCTCTGCGTGTCAATAATTTAAAAGCCTGTACAATCAGGCTTTTAGGTGTACATCACCAATTTTCCTGTCTCACTGTCTTGTCTTGCGTGAAGTTAAAATGTTTTATAATAGTGAGATGTTACTCATATCCTTAGCCGGACATCCACATATCATATGTGTTAACAAAGTGTGTTTTATAAGTTTACATGTGTTTAAAGCATGTGGGATGGGTATTTTAAGGCTTAAACTATAAAAAATGTTTATTTATATAGTCTTTCTATATCGCGGATTTTCTCCTGTTGCTGATGGGTCTGGAACATAACTTCCGTGATAGGCGGGCAATCACTTGTATTTAAAAACCCGCGAAGTCGTGAATCCGCGAAAAGTGAACCGCGAAGTAGCGAGGGATTACTGTACTGAAATAAATTGTGACTTACTATGCCTTTGCTTCATTTAATTTTTTTCTTTTCAATTCAGATTGTTAGTGCACACAAGGGAAAGACAGCAGTATCGATGGCTTTCAAAATAACATATTAAGTTTTGTATTTTTTTACATTGTGCCATCAGCCAACTCCTTTACTTTCTGATGTTTCACAATTCCTATTGCTTTTTAGTGACAATATAAGTTTAAAATGACAGGCTGATCTACTGCTAGCCAATCAAATTCAAGTTTCTCTCAATTATGTAATTAAGTAAACTCCTGTGATGTTACAGAGAAGAAAAATAAGTAAATGTAATTTACTTTTAACATTTCCCGACACTTTCTGGTATTGAGGTAAGACAAATGAACTTTTCTTGCTTAATCAGACTACTCCACTATGTTATTACTGTATTCAGTAGGAAAACCACAAGCTACTGCATGTGGTGGTGGTTTGGCCGTTATATTTCTTAAGAAGGTTCTAATTAAGGAAATTCCCGGTTATGCTGTTACCTCATCTGAATATCTAGCTTTTAAACTTTGTGGACCACCTCCTGTTATTTTGTTGTACTTTACTGTAATGCTAAGTGCTACTCCTTGTTAACCGAACTATCTGAGTTACTTGCAAGCCTTTGTCTTATGATGCCTTCAGAGATTTTAATGTTCATAAATAAAATTGTGAGTTATACTTATTTAACACCTATGTGAGATAATTAAAAGACAATCTTAAAAATCTGACTTAACATTTTTTTAAAAACATCCACCTTGGCTGCAATAAACTCTAAGTACAGCATGGTGACCCCCAGTTTGAAAACCACTGGTCGAAGCAAACAGCTGACTTTGAGGTACATTGACAGACATTGAGGACACACTAATGAATGTGCAGAGAGGCACTGCAAGCACTACAAGAATCTTCTATATTTCAGATGTGATTGTATCTGGTAATAGGAAATACTTTATTTTCTATTTTTAATAAACTTAGAGTAGTTACTATTTCCATTCCTCAGTTTTGTTCTAAATTTCTTTTCTTCTTTACACGAAGGAATGTGGCTCATAATTTGAAAATAAGTGAGTCAGGAGTTGGCAATACTACCAACTTCATAACTCATTGTCTGAGATGTTGTTGTCTGTTAATAAGCATGCGATTATTTTTTCTACTTTTCATCCTGTTGATATAAATCAAATTAGCAAGGGGATTAATGGTTGTAAGGCAACTTCCTTTCCAATAAATCCTGTATGTGCATCACTGATAAAGTATTGTCTTCCTGTGCTCTCTCCTCTTATTGTTAATATAGTCAACAGCATAATTTCTTTGTACCATCTATTTCAAAAATGACTGTGGTTGAACTAATTGTAAATAAGGTTGGCCTTAACTCCAAACGTGTATCTACTTACAGGGTTATTTCTCACCTACAATGTGTAGTGGCTGAATAACTGCAGTCTCACATGCATTTCAGTTATGTTTTTGAACCATTCCAGTATGGTTTTCAACTTGGTCACAGCACAGAGACATCCCTGGTCAAAGTGGCTAGTGGTCTGTTGAAAAATGTTAACTTAGGGGCTGCGATCATACTTGTGACGTTAGCTGCATTTCACACAGTTTGTCATGCTGTACTGCCTTGAAGCCGCATATATATATATTGGGGGCACTGTTCTAGAATGGTTTAGATTCTTAAGATTAAGATTCTCAGGCAAGCATTTGATGGTTGCATTGGTTCCTCAGAAACCCCTTATGGTACCCGTTTCCCAGGACCTGCTGCAAAACTTAGTTCTAGGCCCACTACAGTTTAATATGTATGTGCTCCCACTATGCTGTGTTATTTGTGCACTAGTCTGGATATGGCCAGATTAAGGTGGGTGCTATTGATGCTGCAGCATTAGGCCCATTCCTGAAACAGGCCCAGATGAAAACAGACGAGAATTTTCCGGAAGCTGAACAGTTTTCCGTTGCTGTATTAACCTCAAAATAACTCTTAGAATGAAATTTGGAGTCCGATTTTCAGATGCCTAGACACAGTGTTACTTATTATACAGTTACTATTGTTCTTTGCGCTGTGATGTAACTATAACGTCGTTGTGTTTATTGTTAACAGAAGATTAATGCTATCAATTTTACGTTAAACAGTTTACTTAGTAATTCAGCTGCGTTTTTTGCAATATCTTGGGGATTCTTGCCACTTTATTATTGTTCGGTAAGTGCCACGTAGTAAATTTTTCACCTTGAAAGTTAGTTGTACGGTAAAAATCGATGGCTATTTAAATGGTTATCTGTAAAGGTAAAACTAAAAGCCGGCCTGCGGGCCCGGCATGGATGTTTAGAATTTTTTAAATCCTCGACAGGAGTCTGGTCTAATATGAAATTTAAATCGTGGACAAATTTTTACCCTCAAGAGCCTGAACTGAGTCACTTTAAGCCAATGTCTCTGCAAATTCATCTTTTCTTGTTCTGTTTCGTAAGAGAATTGCGAAATGTTGTGTATTTTATTGTTAGGTTTTCTGCATTAAGTGCACTTTTCAGACAATTGCTATTGAATGTTGATGTTACATAATTTGATGTTAATCTCGTGTTGTTACGATACTACGTCATTATTATTATTAATGTTCAATAAAGGCTGGCTGGTTGTGTCGCAAGCAATTAAGGCTCCTTGGTTGGTCTGAGTGCGCATGTACGGTGAGTGTTGAATGCACATGCACCAATGCCGAGAAAAAATAGGCCTTTTTTGCGTTGCAACATCAGGCCCAATTTCGTCTTAATCAGGCCCTGAGTCTGGACCATCATTGTTATACCGATGGCAATCAGATCTGCAACAGAACTTCCACATTCCATCCAGTCCATCTATTATCATCTCTTTCATGAAATTTTATTCTGAAAGCTTAAATACTGAAAAGGTCTTTTGAACACATCATATACAACTCTGAAAGAACTCTGTTGGCTACTGGTTAAATGCTGTATTCACAATAATATACTCCTGCTAATTTACAAAGCTCTAAATGATCAGTTCCATCCTATCTTTCTGAACTACTATGATTGTATCTTCTTGTCTTACAAATCTGATCTTCTGAATCTGGTCCTGTATGGGTGACAGAGCCTTCTGTGGCTTTGCTCCATCCAAAAATGTGGAATGCACTTCCTCATATTCTTTGTGAAAACAAATTATTGCAAGTTTTTAAAAAGTATCTGTTTTCTAAAGCCTGTGTATACTTTGTTTTATTTTTTTTTGCTTTGCGCCCCTCTCTACCATAACCTATCATCTGTGAGGAAGGAGCAAAAGCTTTAGATTCATCAAAAATTTAGATCTCTGGTTTTCGAAGGATCTCAGCGTTATATTGTGTGTCATGATGCTCAAAGCTACTGCTCCATGCTCATCGCTCTTCACGTTAATATGTCATTGTAACACAAACTGTACTGATACTTATGTATATCCACTTCAAGCACTGCTTTGCATGTACATTTTCATCTGTGGACTTTAAAGGGGGACCACATAAAACTGACAAATAACATGAAAAGAAACACTTGAGTGAATGGCATAAATACATTAAAATCATAGCCATCTAATAATGATAGTAATATACACTTAAATTTCTCATTATTCCTTCTGATTTGACATTTCAATTCAAAAGAATACACTTTCTGTAATATTGTATTTTGCAATGGCCATCAACAAAAAGTCACTAGGAAAAGTAGAAGAAAGCAGGAATTGGTCTAACGTAGAAATGTTTTAGTCATGGACAATTGTATATAGCATGTTCAAAAGTAATTAGCTCAACTGACCTAATAATATTATTATTATTACTACTTACCCTATGCCTTTATCCAAAGCAGTTTATAATATTTGAGATGCAATTGGTTACATTTCTGTTTCCAATGGAGCACAGGCAGGGTAAGTGATTTGCTCGTGGCGAGTAGCAGGATTTGAACCCACAACCTCAGGGTTTGAAGTCCTAAGTCCAAATCCTCCATAATAACAGCACACTGCCTGTCAATAATATTACCCCTTGGTATATAAAAAGTAAACTAGAAATATTGCATACAGAAAAGTGCTTAGTCAGTTACATAGTACTTCTGATACACCCGATAAACTAACAGCACTATAACTGAGGACCATTGTCTTACGAAATTTCTTGGTGTTCTTAGCATGCTTGCCCTTCCAATGTACCACACTATATAGCTCCTTTTATCTTGAGTACTCCTTACTGATACTTGGCCAGTTTCTTCCTTCAGCTAAGCACTTGTCCTCCTAACACATCCCAACTCTATACCACATTAAAAAATCACTGGAAGGGGGTCAGGGAATGCCTTCCAGAAGAACTGAAACAATCTTTATAGAGTTCCCTTCAGTGGTCCCTGTTGTCTCTGCCATTCTGAATCCCATCTTCTGCTTAAAGAACTTGGCAATCCCAAAGTGGTCAGGCTACCATAAAAAATAGGGAGGAGCCACACATACTGTGATGAGCCTTCCTGTTGTACTTTGTCATCCTGGGGTGCTCCTATTCCATAAACCTCTACCTCCACCTCTTTTCATTATATAATTGTCTCCGAAGTACCTTGTTCTGCGGCTCCTACCACAATTAAGAATGTTGCTGTTCCTTAGCAGTGATGGCTTATTTACACTGGAATGGCAACAAAGATTCCCTGAACATTTTCTAATGGAGCATTGTCATTAACTGGGTGCTTTCTCCAAAGCAAAATAAAGTAAGGCCTACATAGCAAGCTAGGGAGTGAGCCAGAATCCTACCTTGTCTGCCCAGCAGAAGCAACCTTAACTTCAGCCAGGCCTTTAGTCTGAGCAGGCTGAAAAATGGAGAGCTGGCAAAAACAACTATACCAAAAATTAAACAAAAGGCACACAAAAGGTAGGATAACCATCTACACTTGGCTTCTGTTAAAAGAGAAAATGAAAAATCTTTATAAAGTAAGTGTTTATTTACAAAAAATATTAAAATACAAAAAAAGCTCAAAAAGGCAAAAAGAGTCAGAAATTAGTTATCTAAATGACAGTCCTAAGTGAATGAGTCCCAGTACCTTAAACAAAAATCAGAACCATTTCCTTGTCTTCTTAAAGAGTTTTTCTTGTCTTCTTAGAGAGGGGGCCGTCAAGAGGCAGGGCCTGTTAAAGCCCATTGCGGCACATTCTGTGTGATTTTGGGCTATACAAAAATAAACTGTATTGTATTGTATTGTAACCAAAAGTGATCTAGAAAGCCTGAAGAATCATAACATAAAACACAATATGCACTATAACTCCACAATAAACTCCTGAGCCTTCTCAGTCAGTTTAAATAGCCCGAGTGAGAACCCAGAAATGGTGACATCAGGGGGTAGTTCCGCCTGTTGGGTCTCCACTACAAAGAACATAAAATGTAAGTTTATTTAACAGTACACTATTACAAAGCCACATATGAAATCAACAGAAATAATATAAAGACTCAAAAAATTATCATTGAAAATTAACAAAACAACAATAAACTATAAAATATACATAAAGTCCACCTGATATACTGTATGACAATAATGTGATCTTGTCTCCTGTAAGTGTTAAGGGAAACTGCCTACAGTCTCAGCCCTGATCGCATCTTCTGTTGTACGCTATTTCAGCTTATTAAAGCAAGTGATTAATTATATAAGTGTAGAATCACTGCATTATTTATAAATATGCATTATGGTTTAACCAGGGGTCTATTCCTAACCTCTTTTCAGTTTATTTCTTCTTTTTGATGCATTTTGTATGGATCAGGTTATTATGAATATTATTTTATTTATTTGTGTAATTTCTTTTATGATTGTATTATGTTCAGTAATCTTCTAAATTATGCTCCCTGTATTCTTTGTATTGCACCAAGAGGGCTGGGCCCCCCTGAAACTACAGCTGAGGAGATATTTCCAGTGCTATTTACTAGCAAGCTGCACAGGAAGTGGCTGCTTCTGCATTGTGATTTTCTCCTGTTCTTTTATTTTTATTTTTGTTTTTTGCAATTGGATTTCCTGGCTTTTTGACTTCAGGTTTTCCTTAAAAGGTTGTGTAATTGGATTTGTTTGCTAAAAGGCAAACTTTCTTGTTTCTCTTTTTTTCCTCCTGCCTGTTTTCTTCAGTTTTCTGCTTGTTTTTCTTGACTTATGAAAATATCTCTAAATATTTAAAGAATGTTTTTTGTTTTCATTGACCAAATATTTTTATGGTATTTCCTTTCTTCCTTTGTGGATATTTTGACTTTTAAGCATGTTCCCACTACTGAGCACAGCCTACAACTTGTGTTAGAGGAGAGGATGCTTTGGAGTGGTGAGGTCTTCACTTTCCTCCTGAGAGTTGTGTGGAAGTGTTGGTCTGAGTTTCATTTCTGAGGACTTTCACCCATTTGAGATTTATTAAACAGGCAGAATCATCACAATATTGGGTTACCGGCATACATATTAAAATTAGTGTTTTTAAATTACATTCCCTAATAGCAGCAAACAGTACAAATTGACAAAGGATCCTTCCCCAGTTCTGAGTCTGGAAGATCTGGAAGTGAAAGGGATGTGTCCCTAAATCTAACCTGGAATCATGAATCCAATTGTCAAATCCTAAAGATATTCAAGGTTGAAAACACCTGAACTATATGAAATTGATCTACAAAACTATTCCATCTTACCATAATCTTAACAAAGAGAAATATTAACAAACCACTAGTGCCTAAAAGAAAATACGGAATGTGTGATGAAGAAATGTGCAGAAGGAGTTGTCCATAGTAGTAAATCTCCACGGTTATTAGGGTTATAATGGCCTTTAACAGTCAAAATGTCTAGATTTTCCTAGCAAAATATAATTCTAGTTGCATCTTGTTTCTATACCTTTTGAAATTAAAACTCATCTTTCCAGCAACTTAGTGGTATGTCTGATTATCAGTTACAGAAGTAAAAATGTCAATGTTTTTTTTTAACTTTGTATATTTCATAAAATACTTCTTTTTCTCTTTAGGTCTTTATTTTTTCTACTACTTCTAAAGCCTAACAAAGTACTTGCATTTACTAAATATAATAGCCTGTAGTCATGGCTTAATACACTTTATTTTTCTCTAAACATTTTTTTCATTTTTCATTTTGATTGCATATTTCAGTGGTAACACCCTATCCTCAGCAACATCTGGGGAATTCCCAGATACTTCCAAGCAAGTTGAGAGATACCATCTCTGCAGCCTGTCTTGGAGCTGCCCCAGATCTCCTCCTCTACACATCCTGTGAGAGGCACAAAAGGAGAATTCTAACTAAACTCCAAAACCACCACAACTGGCTCCTTTCAATTTGGAGAAGCAACAGTTTATTTAAATATCCTCCTGTAATGTTGAGCTCTTCATTATCTAACAGAGAATTGCACTTTTGCTTCCTATCTCATTCTTTTAGTCACTGCCAAGATCTTGTGACCACAGGTGAGGATGCAGATATAGACTGACAATAAATCAAAAGGTTTGTCCAAAAACTTACATTACCATTGAAAAGTTTAGACACACTCAGATATTTCCATTTTATTGACAGAAATTGATAGCTTTTTTTTTAACAAAATACATGAAATTGTTTTCAAAATATAGCCAAGATATTACTACTACTGCTAATGGCTTTTACTCCTTAAAATGACTATTTTTTTAATATTATTCACACATAACTGCAAATGATAGCATTCCTCCATTGTCCTAAAGGTCAACTCCCTTAGCTTATCCTTAATTAGTCATTTTAAAATGTTAATGGGTTATTAGAGAAACCTTTCTAATTTCATTAGCACCACTTAAACCCGTTATTCTGTTCAGGTGGATTGTAAGGTACTGGTATTCTTAAAGTTCAGTTCTGGGTTCAAAAATGGCCAAAATGAAACAGCTTCCACAAAAAAACATGTCAGTCTATTGTTTTTTTTTTACAGAATAAAGGTTATTCCATATGAAAGATTGTCAACTGAACTGAAGAGTTCCTATTAATGTATATATTACTGTCTTGAGAGAAGAGGGCAAACAGGATCTAAACAGGATAGAAAAGAAGGGGAAGGCCCAGATGAACAACTGCATAAGAAGATAAGAACCTCAGGGTTTGTAGTTTAAGAAACAAACACCTTACGGGTCCTCAGTTGATTTCTTCTTTAAACACACTCTAAATACCAGAGTCATCTGCAACATAGAAAAGACGACTCTGGGATGCTGACCATGACACACTTTTTGAGTCATCCTGCTTCCGATATCTTTGTACTTTTATTTTAATTATTTCTTTATATTTGCCAGTTCCAGATGTGGCTTTTCTTCAAAACTCTGCCTGTAAGGTCATCATCACAGAATCGGGTTTTTGCTGTTGCAGATGACACTGGTATTTGGTGTGCATTTAAGGAAGATAACAACTGAGGACCTGCAAGGTGTTTGTTTTTCAAACTACAGACTCTGAAGTCTTTATCCTGTTATGCTTAATCGGATTTAATTGCACTTTATTAACTGCACTTTGAATGCAAGGTACAAGTTAAGTCCTATCTTATTGAGCATGTCAATGTGTGACGTACGATATAACTCATATGTCAGTATACAGCCATTATAGACACAGCTAGCTTGTCAAGGAGCTCTGCTGTTGCATCTCATTATTATAGTGTTGCCATCTAGTAGATAGCCATAGACTATTTTTTTAGATGCAACAGCTTGCAGAAAATAGGGTTAAAAATAGACAGTTGGTGGTTATATCATTGCAAAAAAGGTATAAAGCTGCTGATGTTTTGAAACAACTATATTTATTGCAATATGAATATTTTGATAATAGTGACAGTGATCAAGATAATGACAATCAATTGGATGAAGTGGAACCTGTAGGCTCTGACACTGATGCAAATAACTGCCCCAAACGTGTTTCTTTTTCACATGGCGTCTGATTTGTCATGGTTATTAAGACAGAACTACATGGACATTCTTCCTCCCACTGAGCACATCAAGTACCAAATGTGTTGTGTACAACAAGCATGGACAGTGCAAAGAAACGTGTTATATTTACAACACATATGCTTCTAAGCCTGCACTCGGCGTAGTGGCATCCTTCACGGGCTGTCATTCAATTGTAGATGTTTAGCAGTGTTGCTAGTCAAAATAAAATAATTATCAGTTCTTTACATTTTTGAGTTTTGATAATAAAATGGTTTCTTTTTAATATATTTCTTTATATTTTTTAACAATTTTTGATAGACTTAATTATTTACCATATAAGACTAGCCCCTAACTGCAGCATCTTGGTAATAAATGGCCAAGCAGTCAATGTGTTAATATATTATTCAGTGCAGTAAAAGCTCACACAAAATAAAAATAAAAACAAAAATCAAAGGAAACATATGAATTAAAACTACTACTTTTCAGCTTAGCCTACTATGACTACATGCAGCTAATAGACTTTCAGCTTAATATTTAGCTATCACAACAATTCATTATAGATAAAGTAAACTGCACCAAGGCTGGTGTGTAATATACAAAGATATTTCACAAACTACTCAACTCACCATCAGAAGAGTTGTATTTGATGAATCTCGGAACTTAATCTCTGCAGCAGTTACAATATGTGATCAACACTGTAGTGCAGAACTGTCCAGGATAATACAATAAGAACAATCTTATTCTTAATGTCATACAAACTAAAGAAATGAAATTTGACTTTAAGAAGCAGAAATTTGTATGTTCATCACATGTTGTTCTGGGGAATGAGAACTCACTTAGTCAGCTAGACAATAATCTAAATTGAAATATTAACACAAAAAAATATCCATTTTAAATGCTATCGGTGCTTATGTCTCCTTTGTAAACTCAGACTGTTTAAAAGTGGATGAAGACCTCATGTTGTCCTTTGATTGCACTTTGATTTAGTCTGTCATCACGTTCAGCTTCATTGCCTGGTTTAGTAGTCTGACAAATCAAAATGTAAAAAGCTCCAGCAGGTTACCAAACATGGAACCAAAATTATTGGAACTAATGTAGAAGATTTGTTAAATGTGTGTCAGAAGGCAATCCTGAAAAAACTGAAAATCATCTCTGCTGATGACAGATACATATTTCATGCAGAACTTAATTAACTTTACTTAATCAGAGAAGGTAGTCACTTTAAAGAGCAACAAAAATCACTCCAGAAATCCTCTTTTTCCTAGTGCCATGCAGCTTTTTAATAAGAAATATCAAAGATAATAAAACTTTTGGGAGTGTAGGTTTTCATACTTGTGTATATTATGTAACTGTTTTAGATAAAACTTACTAGGTGTTAGAAGTAGTTAACAAATTGATATATTTTTTTTCAAATGAACTAAATGTTTCAGAACTTTTGTGTTACTTCTTCAGCTGCCAAAAGAAGCGGAGATGCTGTTGTGCTTTCTTTGCTTTTTAGGTGGCATTAATTGACCAAGTAAGGTCAGCTTTCAGGTGCACACCAAGGAATTTGGTGCTTTCGACCAATTCCACTGCAAAGCTCTCAGTGTGCAGTTGGCTGTGGACAGCATGGGCCTTACTTACATCAACAAATATCTCTTTTGTTTTGTCCACATTAAGAGACAGATTGTTGCACTTGCACCAGTCTGTCAAATGTCATATCTCCATTCTGTAAGCTGACTCATCCCCACTGCTGATAAGACCCATTACTGTTATGTGATGTGCAAACGTAATAATAGTGTTACAGCTGTATGCAGCAGAGTTACCAGAAATGGGCTGAGTAAACAGCCCTGGGGGGCTCCAGTGCTCAGTGTGATGGTACTGAAGATGGTGCTGGTTTCTGATATGGACTGTTTGGGAAGTCTCAGTCAGGAAGTCCAGGATCCAGTTGCACAGGGAAGGGGTGTATCCTAACAGACTTAGCTTTCCCCATGACCTAAAGCAGGGCATGCAGTGGCCGTCATTTCAGCACAACCTTCATTGTAATAAATTATCATCTATCAAAAAACTATTTAAATCAAAAGGTAGCTATGTGCTCTGACAAACCAAGAGTGACAGAGTTATCCTTTCAGTTTTTCTATGTAATCTTAATGCTGTGGAATAGCTTTAACAGCTTTTCCCATAAGTGAAACAGAAGAAATATTTTTGGCTTCAAGTTCAAGCATTCTAATGTTCTAGCACATTCTGTATACTATAAGCCACCATTGCTTGCAAAAGCTTGCAAAAGGTGCAATTCAAATGTTCACTCTTCCTATATCCAATGGACATGTAGAGATAGATTTCTCACTAATAAATTATCTTAGATATGATAACAGGAACCGAATGGCAATTGGGCTACTTTCCAGCCTTGTGACCATTCACTTAGAACCAAGGAAATGTGGACTGATCTATGCAACATTTCAGCCTCAACTTGACTTGCTGGCCAGGTTTGACAGTGCAATGAACAAATAGCTAGAAAATAAAATCTTAGAAACTGTACACTACTCTACGGATAAAACAGGCAGCATAATTGGTGAGTTATCTTATTTGAATTCAACATTTAAAACAAAACAGTAAAATATTAAATAACTTGTCGACTTTGTTAGTATATTTGATAATAAAAAGTTGGTTTGTGTGTGTAAAATATGTACTTTATTTCACATTATTGTTTGTGTTGAAAAAGTTGAAAGAAAAGTGAAATATACATAACCAAATAAGTTTATATACTTCGTGATTTAGATTTAGTGGGATAATAATTAGTGAAACCTTTATTTATTGCCAGAGAAGTCTTCTCTTGTTGCATTACCAGTAAAAAAAATACTGTTAAAAGATGGATTTTTTAATGTAAACATTTTAAGTTGTAAGCATTAAACTGCTATCCCTATGGGTGGAAAATTCTCCATCCCTCTACAGTTTTCCACCAGTAGTTCATAAAAAAGTTGAGCTAAGCATCCATAGCCACAAATATTCTTATGTCCATATAGATAATTTTACTTTCACATTCTTCTTTCTCATCCATTCATTGTATTTATTTATTTATTTATTTAACGAAATCCATTTAAAGATTTGGCTCTGTAGGTTGTACCTTCCTTCTTTAGTAACTCAGCCATTCAAAAAGTACCCTCCAAATTTAACTGCCTAGCTCCACCTCCTCGAGCAAATTAATAACAAATTGACCAATCCGTGCAATGACGATCTTTCGCTCGCTCCGCAGATCTGCATAATTTGATTGGATTTCCAATGTAGCGGAGCTGCGGAAGTTTGCTGCTAGGCTTTGCAGGGAGGGGCGGGTGTGGTAAAGCGCGTTTGCTTGAAACGAGATAACCAATAAGTGGGTTACAGTTTGTACGATTGGGCGGGGCTTTAACTATGATTGGTTTTCAAAGTGCTTGTCAAGTATAGCAACCCCCGACTACCGAGGTTTTTCGGCGTCATTATCTTTGCAGTCGTAGATGAAGCCGGAGGAATGGACGTTTGAATGTGTGGTATGAGGTGAGTTAAAGCCGGAATGTTGACATTTTGGCAAGAAACCTCATCTACTTTTACAATGACCTTATCGATCAGTTAGAATGCTGATTTGTTCAGCACGCACTGTAAGCGATTCTAACGGCTGGAGAAGAAACGTTATCTTTACACGAATTGTCTTGCGTATGCGTGCGCGTGAGCTGGACAGTCGCATGGAAAAAGTGAATCCGAGAAGACGTTTCCATTGGAGTTCAGCTTAAATAACCGATAGACAAAGGGGAAACTACAGAAAATTGAAGAGGGCAGAGCTTGTTGGACCTGAGGCGTAGCATCTATTTGCAGTGATGTTGCTAAATAGAGAGAGAGAGCGAGAATGCAGGCACGAAGAGAGCCGTAGGGAGGTAAGTGGCGCTGGACACGGTAGGCTGAAGTAGCTACAGCAGTGGAATGAAAGAAAGGCATTGTACCGAGAAGCAGACGAAGGAAAGCGAGTGAAACGACAGAGGAAAGAAAGCAAGCAGACTAACCAGTAAGTTTGTCTTGAGCCACTAGATAACTGGAAAGTGACAGTGAAAGCCATAGCATGGGCCACTTTGAGAACGGAGCGACGACCATGGATGGTAACATTCTAGGAGTTGTTATATTGGGTTGTGCCGAAACTAATACTCTGGAGCTCTCTTTTGTATACTGTTCAATAATTGCGTCCGCCTTGGTGCTGGCGGACGTTGTCAGTGTCACTATAAAAAGGTTATTGACAATAACCCTTAGTCTGATTAACGTGCCTTTTTTCGGGTCGATTTTCTCCTATTTCAACCAAAGTTTATTATGTGAGAGTTTTATGGTTGCTGATCCCAAATAAAAGTTAAGTGGAACATCCTATACATTTCTTCTTTACTGCAAACATCCGTTTGTTCCATTCTTTCTAAATAAAATATTTCCACGTTACTTTTAATTAAAAGTATCTAGGATGATAAAATATTGTTACCCTTTCATTTCAGAAAGCCCATGTTAAAGTCGAGTCTAAACGACATTCTGCACTTCTTTATTAAAAAAAAAAAAGTGGTTTCTAAATGAGTAACATTAGTATGTGCATTGTGCTATAATGTCATCTGCAATTAATTTAGTTTGAAGTTAAAGTCACAATTGAAAAAACAGTAACTAAATAATTTTGGTCACTGACAACTTTAGGATCACAGATGGATTTCTGGAACAGTAAGGTAATCATCAAACATCTGTAATGTACATACCGTAGTTGAATAATAGAGTATATTTTTCCCCCTATGGCTGATGTACAAATATGGATATAGCTTTGTGCAGAAATAAGTTTTGACATTACTGAGATTGCATTAGCAAGTTTACACATTCAATTCTTTCCAGCAGCCAGAAATTTAATCCATATACATGTATACCAGTTAAGTGTTGCCTTCTGCATTTGCCTGTTTTCTCCAGTTTTACTGGCAAGTCCAGCTAGAAATATTATTATTATTATAGTCAATATACCACATCTTTGGGAACACTACAAGTTCCTAGTTAATTACAACACTTATGGATAATGGCCAATCAAAAACATGTTATGTTGTAAACCCAATATTGAGATGTACGTCTTGTGATTACAACACCCAATTATTAGTTTTCTTTTTACTATTCTTGATATTCACAATGACTTTAAACTTTATTTCAGGAAATGCTTTCAGAAAGTTGGACATTTGGAATGTAAAACAAGCTTTCCTAATTGTTTTTTAATCTGTTCTGAACTGAGGGCAAGTTTATTTAAAGAATATCACAATAAACATAAAATGCCATACAAAACATTGTTCCAAGCTTACTAGAGAACATTATTTCTAGTAATGCTTTAATCGATTGGCAGATATTTACCACAAAAGACTATCAGTGATCAATAAATTGGCTATGACAAAAATCTTTTTTTGAACACCTGCTTTCCTGAGCATTACGGTAATTTAGTTGTGCTTATATACGCTAGGTATTACTCGTCCTTTTTTTTGTTCTGTAGACAGAGAGCAGTAAGGCAGACTTTACCAGAGAGAGAAGGAAGTTTGGAATACTAGCCTTTACCCTAAAGAAAGTGAAGTAATAAACTGTGAAAAAGGATTTGGAGGGGTAGACCTGTGCAATTAGGCAAGTAGCAAAAAAAGCTACGTTAATTAATTTAGACCTGTTTATTTTGTCCATTAATTAAAATGGGTACTGCCTGTCTAAGTTTAGATGGTGAATGAACTTGTATTAAGTACAGTAGGTCACATTAGAAAAAGAGTAAAGAAGAATTTGAAATTGCTGCTTAGTAAACATTAGACTTGGTGTAAAAGCGAAATTAGTCTATTTTGCTTGTAAGCCTATTAAGCATTTTCTTCCTTAAATTTCCTTAACATCTTATGAACATTTGATAGTTTTCTGGCTTTTTTGTTTCTATTGTGTTTATTATTTGTGTGTGTCTTACAGTACTGTGTTGGTAAGAAACAAATATTGCATAATCAAAATGGTAATCTGTATTTCAAGAATTAGGAATGTTTAGCTGTTATACTGGAAAGAAACACAAAAATACAAAACTGTAAATGTAGTATAATTTCAACAATAATTTCAAGTAAAACTGTAGTGCAGTTGATGATTAAAATATTTAAAACCTTTAAGTACATGTATATTTACATTTAGGCAGTGTTTTAAATGTCAATTAATTGTGTTGTGTGAGAATATACTGTTATTTTTGTTTAGATGGTGAAAACTGTCTTTTTCAAATTAAGCTTTGAAAAGTTTCAGATACGTACTGTACAGTATATTACAGAAAAAATTAAATATGACGGCTTGTAATTATGAGATGTACTATGGATAAATATTTTCTCTATGTGTTTTATTATTTAAAGTATACTTTAAGGAAATTTTAGTATTTATATGGTCACTGAACAATACACCTACAGAATTAATTTTTTTTCACACGTGTGGACTATAGTGTAATTACTTATAAGAATACCAAAGTTAATAAGCTTCTCCATGGAACTTTTTAAAGAGAAAAGAATTTGAATTGGCCAATCCTGTAACAAGATATCTGTGATCGGTATTGACTCTAAAAAACCAGGATCAGAGCATCCCCAATTTTCATGAAATTAACCAGCTATTCATAACCTAACCTGCTGCATACGAAATTATTATTCATAATTATGGCAGTGTTTTTCTTATGCAGTAGGTTAGTGTAGGGGAGAGTTTTGTGATGTGTATTGGTGATTATGCAAGAATGGTGACGAGACATGAAAGCATTCAGGGAAATTCATGGAATAACAAAATTACACGCAAGTTAAAAAATATGATTTTCAGAAGGCAATGATGATAATGAGGAAATTTAATGAGTTGTGCAAGGAAAATGTGTTGCATTTATCGGCTTGTGTTTCTTCTGTTTCTTTGTTAGCAATAACTGGCATTAACTAAAAAGAATGATGAGCGTAAAAGATTGCTTTGAAGGTAAAACAAACTACAGTAGCAATTATTTGTCCCATCATGCTCTGTCTTTGGGCAGTTTGCAAGATTAGAGAGTTTTCTTTTTAAATTTGAGCCACACACTGACTAAAACATTTAGGTGACTAGGAGCAGAATACTTAAACTGTAAAGCAAAGTGAAAATTCCAAATATTAGATAAGCGATTATTCAGATTAGTTCTTAAATTTGTCTTTTGTAAAATAGTAGTAATAAACAAGGAATGAATGAGGATGGGAGCAGACTTACTGAAATATGTAATCTGGTAGCAGATTCTGAGGAAATATTGGAAAGACAGATTTAAAAAAAAAAAAAAAAAAAAAAAAAAAGTAAGCACCGCAGGCAGATAAGTACTTCATGACTTGGTGGCAACTTATTCCTCACAGAATGTTTGTAGTGGGTCCTTCAGTTATAAAAAAAGAAAAAGGCAGGGAGAGGGGTTGGATTGTATTTTTTCCCAAAATATTTTAATTTCTGCTTGGGCTACAATTGCTTATCATATATGTTGTCCAGTATTTATATAATATCTGTTTTCAGTGGAGAAGTGAATGGGTGATCAGATACCTTGTTGACAAAAAAAACAAACAAAAAAAAAAAAACAACACACAAGGCATACTTTTGCTATAGAGGTATACAGTTACCTCTCATTAACAAAGCTCACTTAACTGCAACTTGAAATGTGTTTAAGTGGGCCATTCCTAATCTATAGTCAAGAACTACTGAAAACTACAAAACTGTAAAAATCTTTAGACTTCAGATCTTTAGGCAGGTCATGTGCTTTCAGTGTGGCTAGCTGGTGCAAACTGAATTAATCTGTGTATGACTGTATAGGAAATGGGATTTGCATTTTATCAATAAAGTTATGACCTGAATCAAGAACAAATTACAACAGAAGATGCATTTCATTATTAAATAAATGTCCATAAATAGTTGATTTGACTCAGTTGCTACAGTGTGCATTTGTAAAAGGAAAAGGTGAATGTGAAATACAAGTGGTAGATTAATTTTTTTTTTTTTTTTTTTTTTTTTTTTAAACAGTAAAAAGATAATGCTGCTTTTCAGTTTTCAACATGGAATCTGCTAAAACAGTGATGGATTAAGTGGATCAAAATTGATGACATTTTTACAGATAAAAGTAAGCATATGGGTTTTTTTTTTCTATTTTTTTTATTTTTTCCTCAATTATTTTGTAATTTTACAGATCATTTGTAAAGCACATGGCCAAATTAATGTCCTGTTGTCGAATAATATGGTTTGAATACCACTGGGTTCAAACTATTTTTCAATTATCTTAATATCATGCATTGTAATTGATGTAGTGCTTGTCTTAGATGCTTACTTTAAAGAGCCATGCCTCTCATTTGTTCAGTAGTTCTTGGGTAATGTGAAGTGGAGACACCTTTATTGTATACTGTATTTCTCATTTTTATTATTTTTTTTCTTTCTTTAGTTCCATTGGTCATTGAACTGCCATTTATTTCAAATTTTTAACATTGAAAATATTTCTGAATGATGCACGTGATATTGGACAAAGCATTGTTGTGAATTTTTTTTTTTTCTTTTTAATTATGGTTGTTTTTGATATTTTTAGCTATTGACATTTTGGTTCATGAAATGAAGCAATACTATTCTTGAATAGCAAATGTTTTTGTTCTTAGCTTGCAGGTAACACAAATATGCGGTGCATTCTTGATATTTCTTTCGCTGCGTATCCTATGTGCACTTCAATTTCCATAAGCTTCTGAAGCATTTTTTTTTTTTTAAATTACCGGTAAGAAATGAATTAAACATTTAAATATATTGTCTTGGTGCCCATTAACACTAGCAGAACAGATTACAATGTGGCAATTTTTTTACACTGGAATATCCGACTTTAGTAGCTTGATAATACTACAACTAGTCATGGGCATGAAGCATGCAGATGGAACTTATACTGATACTGCAGGTTAAGATAATGGTTTGATGGACAGGCACGATCTGAAGGTAATTGCCATTGTGTGTTAAAATTTATCTCACCATATAACTATAAATGGGGCAGTTTTATGGGCTGTTTGATTTCAGTGTGAGTTTAAAAAAAAAAAAAGCAACCATTTTTCTGTTTGGCAATAAAAGAATAAAAATTTCAATACTAATATTCCTGTCCAATGAATTAGCAGTAATATTATTGAAAAATGCATTCCTTTTTGTTCCAAAGCAATTCAAAATGTGCCATTTCGGCTTTCTGTATTGGCCACGTCTTAGAACTTGTACTAATGGACACTGCTTTAGCTTCAAAAACAGAAAGCGAGACACAATTTTAGTGTTGGCTAATTCATTCTTATCAATAAATATAGCATTTTTAGCAGCCCTACAACTGCATCTCTGTGATTTGGTGCTGCTAGTAATAGACTACATATCGCATTGTATCACATATGTTACCATTAGTCTGCCTCATGCTTCAAAGGATCACAAGCAAAACCACACAAATGTCTGGGCAAAATAAGTTTTTAACTTCTAAAACTTCTAACCTTTATTTTGTTATCATTATAGATTTGTCACTTTTACAGAAAGAGTACTTGCTCGGAAACATTTTGACTTCTTACTTGGTAAAACTGTAGTGCCAAAGTAGTTTCCTGTTTCTTTCCTAATCTGTGCGAGTTCTTATTTGTGTACTCTAGGTTTTGTCCCTTATATGATGGACACGGGTTAAATTAACTGTAAATTGTTGCTGTATGTGTAAGGTTGGATATGTGCACGCCCCACTCTGATTGAGTGGCCTCTTGTTCAGTGTTACTGATTGAGAGGTGAGAGCAGGAACATGAGATAGTCTCCGGACAGAAATTCGCTTACTACAGTGGTACAGGTATACAGACAGCCCTTCCTTCTTGTAGTGAGTGCTTCTAAAAGAACTTGGAGATGTCGCAGTTTCTGTAAGTTGAGTTGTTCTTCCCAGATCTGTTGTCTTGGTTTCCTCCCATATGACAACTCACTGGGGAAGTTCCATTTGAAGCTTGAATTACTGTCCAGTAGGCAAAAAACGGAAGGGACAGGAGGTATTCCCAGCTCTCCTCCATCTTTTTGCACTACTTTGTACGGAATCTCTTTTAAAGTATTATGCTGATCTATTATACCAACTATGTGGGAGTGGCATACAGATTTATGCAAGTTCTTATTTTTTTCAGTACTTAAATTTTTGAGTAGGTCTGAAATAAAAGGAACTTTCTTATTTGTCTTTGTGATGGCACTAAAGGTGGTTGTTGTTTACAAAGGAAAGGTCTTTGGATGTGTTTGATTACATCTTCCTGTATGTATTGATTTTTCTCATCCTGGTTCATCCAGCAACCCTCCAATAACGCAATGGTTTGGCAGGGGATTTGAAGCACAACTCTCAGTTGACATTTTGGGCTTGAGGAACAATGTAAATTCCTGGTTGGGATACTGTAATCGGGTGTGTAGTGTTTTTTTAGGGCTGATACCAATCACTAATATATCCTGTTACTGGATTGGCAGATTCCGATTACAGTTGTTTTTGTTTTTATTTTTAATCCCTTTAACAAATTTTCATACTAAGCTCCTACTAGAGCAGCCTCTTTGTTATTGATGTCTTATATATATTTTGGTATTTTTATGGTCACTAAATATAATTCCCTTAAAATACATAACCTAATGTGACTGTGCGGGTCAGTGTAATGTATCCATGGATCAAGTAAAGATCCATCCAGTCTCGCGCACTCTTGCTTTGTCTAAGATACAGTGTAACATTATTTATAAAACAACCAGCCCTGGTATGTGATGGAGTGGATTGGCTAGTGAGTGTTGCATTAACTTTTGGATATGTCTTGATATGGTCATGCACATACTGCAACATATTTTTTTTCCTTATGATTCAATCCACTTTCATCTCATGGCAGTGAGGATTCAGTAACAAAGAGAAATGTCTCTTCCTTTGCCTACCATAGCAATTGCGGAGTCCTCCTGTACTCTGACCCTTAAATGAACAGCAGATGAGTCCCATCCATGTGCTGAAAAGAGTGCTCCGTCTCCCCATTTAAACCAGAGAGAGGACCATGAGTTTCTATGATCATTCAGTTGATGTTCCTTTTGGTCTGGGACAGTGACATGGGTGTGGTACCCCCCAATTGTGGTAGTCTGGAGTCTTTAAATCCTCTGTGGCAGTATGACGTATTCCATCGTACTGTGTTATTTTTAACTCTCTGGGGCAGCTTCATCAACCAGCATGCAAACTCCTATAATAGATTTCAATCTCTATGAGAGAGGCAGATCAGTTTGCTTTTAATCAAGTTCAAAATAAACTAGAATCAATGCAAACTATACACCTTCTAGAAGTTAGTCCTAGGCTCTTTTTTTAGCTAGTCCGCACATCCTTTTCCAAGTAAAATGGTTCCTTGATTTTTCTATAGACTTTCTTTAATTGACTAGAAAATGACCTGTGTGGTGTACTTGAGGAAAAATTTAAACACATCACAGGGCTACTACCTGTTAGTTCACATTAATAATTTTGGTTTGTAGTGTGGCTTTGACACTTAGGTTTTTGCCTGAATAGGAATTTGGAAGCTGCCTATTTCTAAAAATGGTATACCTGCAGTTAAATGAGTGGTATTTGATGCTGTTTGTAGGGAAGAGGGTATTTCTTTAGTTACAACTTTAGTTTCTCTGCATTCTTGCTTTGCTTTCATTGTTTATGAAACATTTTATGCCTGTTGTAAAGGTCTATAAATCATTTCAGGTAAAGATTTTATCACTAGGATGTTGGAAAAAGTAGTGATTTCCTGCAGGTCAAAAGTAAACAAATTGGTGCTTGTTTCATGTAATATCTGTAAAATTAATTTTTTAATGTTGAATTATCCATTCCTGTTTGTATATATACTTGACTACTTAAATAACCCAATCCAAAATCTAAGTTGCATTTTCTTAGAACTAAAATGCAAGTACTGTACAGTTAGGTCCATAAATATTTGGACAGAGACAACTTTTTTCTAATTTTGCTTCTGTACATTACCACAATGAATTTTAAATGAAACAACTCAGATGCAGTTGAAGTGCAGACTTTCAGCTTTAATTCAGTGGGGTGAACAAAACGATTGCATAAAAATGTGAGGCAACTAAAGCATTTTTTTCATTTCTAATACTTGGTTGAAAACTCTTTGCTGGCAATGACAGCCTGAAGTCTTGAACTCATGGACATCACCAGATGTTGGGTTTCTTCATTTTTAATGCTCTGCCAGGCCTTTACTGCAGCGGCTTTCAGTTGCTGTTTTGTTTGTGGGCCTTTCTGTCTGAAGTTTAGTCTTCAACAAGTGAAATGCATGCTCAATTGGGTTAAGATCAGGTGACTGACGTGGCCATTCAAGAATTTTCCACTTCTTTGCTTTAATAAACTCCTGGGTTGCTTTGGCTGTATGTTTTGGGTCATTGTCCATCTGTATCATGAAACGCAGCCCAATCAATTTGACTGCATTTAGCTGTATTTGAGCAGACAGTACTGTATGTCTCTGAACACCTTAGAATTCATTCGGCTGCCTCTGTCCTGTGTCACATCATCAATAAACACTAGTGTCCCAGTGCCACTGGCAGCCATGTACGCCCAAGCCATCACACTACCTCCAACGTGTTTTGCAGATGATGTGGTATGCTTTGGATAACGAGCTGTTCCACACCTTCTCCATACTTTTTTCTTGCCATCATTCTGGTAGAGGTTGATCTTGGTTTCATCTGTCCAAAGAATGTTTTTCCAGAACTGTGCTGGCTTTTTTAGATGTTCTTTAGCAAAGTCCAATCTAGCCTTTCTATTCTTGAGGCTTATGAGTGGCTTGCACCTTGCAGTGCACCTTCTGTATTTACTTTCAAGCAGTCTTCTCTTTATGGTAGTCTTGGATATCGATACGCCTACCCCCTGGAGAGTGTTGTTCACTTCGTTGACTGTTGTGTGTGAAGGGGTTTCTCTTCACCATGTAAATGATTCTGCGATCATCCACCACTGTTGTCTTCCGTGGACGTCCAGGTCTTTTTGCGTTGCTGAGTTCACCAGTGCTTGCTTTCTTTCTCAGGATGTACCAAACTGTAGATTTTGCCACTCGTAATATTGTTGCAGTTTCTCGGATGGGTTGTTTCTGTTTTTGCAGCTTAAGGATGGCTTCTTTCACCTGCATGGAGAGCTCCTTTGACTGCATGTTGTCTGTTCACAGCAAAATCTTCCACATGCAAGCACCACACCTCAAATCAACTCCAGGCCTTTTATCTGCTTAATTGATAATGACATAACGACGGACTTGCCCACACCTGCCCATGAAATAGCCTTTGAGTCAATTGTCCAATTACTTTTGAGCCCCTAAAATAAAGGGATTGCGTTAAAAAAATGCTTTAGTTGCCTCACATTTTTATGCAATCGTTTTGTTCACCCCACTGAATTAAAGCTGAAAGTCTGCACTTCAACTGCATCTGAGTTGTTTCATTTAAAATTCATTGTGGTAATGTATTGAACCAAAATTAGAAAAAAAGTTGTCTCTGTCCAAATATTTATGGACCTAACTGTACTACTTAATGTAAGACTGAAAGGGTGCATTGATTCTCTCTGCTCTTGTATGTACCAGATTTTAATCCTTTGCATATTTGAAATATTATATTTTGATAATTCATGTGCAATGCTTAAACTTGTGTTGTACACCATCAAACAACATGTCCAAATTATTGCACATCAAAATATATATGATTATTTTTTGTCACCTTAATATTATAATTCAGTATTTGTGTACAGTTGATTATAAGGAATGCATTGTAAGTCAGATTTCAGGTGCATGTGTCTGGGGAGACCAAATTCAGGAAGAGGATTGGGCTAGAATTCCTTTCAGCTAATGTAAGAGACTGAATAATTTGTACAGGAAACTGTTAATGTTAATTTTGACAAAGTTGGTGATGCTTATCTGATCAAGTGGTGCACTTTCATACAGTAATAGAGTGCTGTTAGTCCATATAACTTTTATGTAGTGTATCTAAATATTTTGTGATGCATTGAAACAATTGTTAAATGTCCACAATATCGTATATCGACTTGCAGATTTTTTTTGTTTTTGTTTTGCTCTTTTTAGGTCAAAATATCGATTCTAGCATTAAATCTCGACTTTGGAGAAAACAGACCTGAAAGTTAGGGTCACAGTATTGGCAGGCCCTTCTTATAATGCAGTGTGATTTAAGAGTTTGGTGAAAGACATCTATTTCTGTTTTTTCCTCTTCTCTCATGTTTTTTTTTTTTTTTTCCCCATAATAATAAAGTATGTATTAGTCTATTTCGGTCACAATTAATGATGATGACAATTAACTTTTGCCATTATTTTTCCCTTCAGCTCCCCAGTTGCTTCCCAGTTAACTCGGTTTCTTTTGCTTGCTCTATAGACTAACTTCACAATTTTGGTGTATTGCTCACTAGCGTGTGTGTGTGCGTGCAGATCCATTAACCAAAAGTGGCAAAGGGAGGAAGAGTATAATATTCTCGAGAGTGGGTGACATACATAATGAAGAATTGCACTTCAAATATTTTTACATGTCTTCTTTACACTCTGATGACCTGTAGCTTTATATTCAGCCTTTCGTTAATCATTCTGGCACCCATTTAATGTACATGCTCACCCACACCTGATTCGCTATGTTAAAGGAAATAAAAACATTCAGCATCAGACATCGTTTTAGCTATCCTGCCCTTGCAACCAGTGCGGACGATTTATAAAAAAAAAAAAAAAAAGGTTTAGTTGGAGAAAGAGGGCAGTAACATTCATAGAACATGAAGGAAGTTCAAACCATTTAGTAAATATGGAGGACTTTTATATGATATATTGTGAATGAGAATGGTGTAATTATGTATGCTGCGTCACTGCACTTTATCACAACCTTAGGCAATATGCAGAAACCTTTGCATTGTTGAATTTCATGAATACATTATTCATTTTAAGAATTGTTGTAAAAGTTTTAGCACAACTGTAGACAATGTAACAGGTTTTATTTCTACATGTGTGATTTACTTTCAATATTTTAAATACACCTATGAGAAAACAATTGACTTTGAGGTGCATCTTACCAATTTTTTTGTACTGTAGTAATCATAAATGATGCTGAATTATTTAAATAATTGAACAAGGTAGCAAATGAAGATTTACACATTTCCATAGACTGTTCAATGCTGCAGCTTATGATTGTGGCAGTGGACAGCTGTTTAAGAAAGGAGTACCAGATTATTCATCTGCACATAATAGTTACAATCCTTACAATTTCAGGAAAACAATTTGTTAAACTTGCATTACTTCAATGTGAACAGATACAGTATAGAGGTATATGCCAAGTATTTTAAGTATGATTAGTGCATAAATACATTAAGCTTAATGTATTTTTATAAGGTAAATTTTAATGATATGCTGTGGAAACCAAATAAACTACTGGAGGCGAAAAATAAAACACAATGAAAAGATTAAAAAAAAAAAAAATAGGCTACAATGAAAACTGAAAGGCAATAACAGTAGCATGTGTTAGAGTGTACTACTAACAAAATTAAACCAGCTAAGGAAAGTGATAAGTTTGCTGGACACATGATACCATCTTCATTGGCTCATTCACTTGGCAACTGGTGACCTCTGTGAGTTTGTTAGTGATGTATTTTTATTGTATTCTTTATGACTACTGCTTGACTACATTTTACTAGTTCAGAATGTTCTGACTCATTCTTAATTTTGCTGTCCAAAGAAAATGGCTGGTAAGTCCAATTTTAACAGGGTAGGAGATTTGTCACTGCAGTAAGCCAGTATACCATCCATTGGCAGCGGTCACCTTTGCACACATGACACTCGCCCAGGGGGTATGTGAAAACAACCTACAATGCTGGACTTGTGACATAGTGTTAACTGCTGTGCTATTCTGAATTTGACCAGTGTAATTAAACAAGTGAAAACTTAAATGATATTTTCCAACTATATGGAAATATGTGAAGATAGTGCAGGCATTCCTCAAAAGCTTATTTTCGCATATGCAACCTAATTTCCTCACATATGCCAGGGTGACTGCAATTTCCCATGTTGATACCAAGTGTACAAAATGTCACTGATTATAGTAACAGCTGGAATGCAGTTAATAATTTTAAAACCTAAGGTTATGATCAAATTAGATAGGAGTATAGGGACCTAATCAATGACTTTGTGAAATGGTGCGACTCAAACCACCTACACCTGAACACCAGCAAAACCAAGGAGCTGGTGGTGGATTTTAGGAGGCCCAGACCCCTCATAGACCCAGTGATCATCAAAGGTGACTGTGTGCAGATGGTGCAGACCTATAAATATCTGGGAATGCAGCTGGATGATAAATTAGACTGGACTGCCAATACTGATGCGCTGTGCAAGAAAGGACAGAGCCGGTTATACTACCTTAGAAGGCTGGCATCCTTCAACATCTGCAATAAGATGCTGCAGATGTTCTATCAGACAGTTGTGGCGAGTGCCCTCTTCTACGCAGTGGTGTGCTGGGGAGGCAGCATTAAGAGGAAAGACGCCTCACGCCTGGACAAACTGGTGAGGAAGGCAAGCTCTATTGTTGGCATGGAGCTGGACAGTTTAACATCTGTGGCAGAGCGAAGGGCGCTCAGCAGGCTCCTATCAATTATGGAGAATCCACTGCATCCACTTAATAGTATCATCTCCAGACAGAAGAGCAGCTTCAGCGACAGACTGCTGTCACTGTCATGCTCCACTGACAGATTGAGGAGATCGTTCCTCCCCCAAACTATGCGACTCTTTAATTCCACCCGGGGGGGGTAAACATTAACATTTAACATTATACATAGTTATTGTCTGTATTTCACCTGCATTATTATCATTCTTTAATTTAATATTATTTATTGTATCAGTATGCTGCTGCTGAAGAATGTGAATTTCCCATTGGGATTAATAAAGTATCTATCTATCTAAATCTATAGCAAAGTTCTTTCTAATCTGAAATAATGAGTTGCCAGCTTGTTAATTTTCAGTCTGGCAGCAGAATGCCAAACTGATGCTCTAGGCATTTTCAGGTACCCTCTGAAAATGGTTAAAATGCATATTAAATTCATGATTTACTGGAATTTGGAGTGTTTGAGTGAAATTTACAGCTGTTTCCTGGTTGATGTGGCTGTAAGTTACTTGCCTCCAATGTTTCACGTGTTATCACTAACACACAAATGCCTTGCTTTTTGGTAAGCCTGTCAACTGTTTGCCTAGCTGAAGCATTGCATGTGTCTAGTACCATTTGATTTAATCTGTCAGCCTGCATCTGTGTAGAAGCACATTATTGAAATATATAATTCTTTATCAGT
The DNA here is from genome assembly GCF_900747795.2 of Erpetoichthys calabaricus. Lineage (NCBI taxonomy): Eukaryota > Metazoa > Chordata > Cladistia > Polypteriformes > Polypteridae > Erpetoichthys > Erpetoichthys calabaricus. The sequence goes on along the minus strand of NC_041404.2, from coordinate 134,401,188 downwards.
GTATTCCAGAAGTCACTTGTGAGTGCAAGTTTATTGATTGAGGCCAGCAGCATTTTCAGCTCTTTTGTTTTCTCAGGGTAATAGCTAAAGATAATTGATTTAGAGAAAAAGAGAATACTCAAATACTACCATGTATCTGTACCTTTTCACAGACCAGAGGTCATTAAATAGATTTTACCAAGGATTAAGACCCCACTCCGCTCAAACACCAGACAAATTTAACTGACACAATCCCTCGTTCAGTCTGAAACACTCATTCACATCACACATTAATGCAATTCAAACTCTGGTGGTGGTTTCATTCCAAACAAGCAAGCTCAATCATTTTTTTTTTTAACTCCTGAAAGTTAATTAAACCTTTACTAATTATCCAGGAAGCAACATTTAAAGTTCACATTACAAGTTAGCTAGCAAAAATGTCTACCAAAACCTCTTAAGAGGATGATTTGTAAACTACAGTATGTCTTTATAATGTCTTCACTCCAGTATGCTTAGCTAACCTGTCTGATCTGTAGTGAAACGGTTCCTATCATAAGAGTCACATGTGAGGTTCCACTATCTTCAGAAGCATGTCATTTGCAATGAATCGTTTCTGCAGTAGTGTGAGGACCAAAACCGGAAATTTTTGCCTCATTTACTAATTCAACATGAGTAAGACCGCAATTTTACTTGGGTCCTTGGTACACAAAAGCACAATAAACCCTTCACTGATGCAGAGTTAAGAGCCCATTATACATTTTCTGTTGGAGCATGCTAGTAATACATCAATGAATAATGGTAAGTATGTGAAACAAGTACATCTATCAGCTGCCATAGTTGCATGTGAATTTCCCCCTGGGATTAATAAAGTATCTATCTCTATCTCTGGCAGAGAATATTCAGAGTCAGGGATAGTGCATCAGTGAAGCTGATAATTTATCCATAAATATTAATAAATAGACAGATATCACAGACTTGGCACATTTGTGAGCTTGTGTGATAGTTTGGTGGAGCACAATTAGAGTGGAACAGCAGGCACTTAATACAAGGGTACCTGAGCTCCTTCCCCCTTTGGCTTAAGTGAAAAGTATAAAGTCATTATTTAATTCTCATTTTGAGTTGTAAGGTGCAGATGATGAAATAAAAATGACAAACTAAGTGAACAAAGTAATATTACTATGAATTGTCTTCCACACCTTGTGTGCATTCTTAACAAGAATTCAACATATGCCCCCTCTTTTAGCTCTTTGCATGTACCTGATTTTATAGTTCCTAATGTTTCAATTTTTACATAACATTGACATAACTGAAAAAGGGTTTTGAAGGATGGCATGAGGCGGAAGAAGAAATCTGTATGGGGGCATATCAAATTGTGAGGGGGTGATTATTTGGTTGAAACTGAGCTAAGTGAAATGTTACTTTCACTTTCAGTTGCAATAATTGTTGCAGTTAAAACAAACACTAATTTTGTTTCAAGAACCTGACTCTTTTTTTTTTTTTTTTTTTTTTTCTTTTCTTGTTTCATTCATTGTGCTATTAATGACTTCTGCTTTTTTTGTAATCATATCTTTGACTTCATTTGACGTTTACCTTTCCTTACAGAGTCAATGTTGTGGAACAACTTAGTGTGATAGTGGTAGAATTGACAAACAAACGCCAGCAGTGATTAAAGGATGTTTGTATATCCATTTTTATTAGTTCTTTTCTGATGATAAATGGGACTAACTCCCTCTGCAGGCCTTGGGAGATGCTTAATGACATAATTAAACCTCCTCAGTGAAATTGCTGTCTTCATGATCCCTCCTCGCTGTGCTGTCTGTTGTCTCATTCTTTTTACAGTCCAGCCTATTGCACTGAACAGTGCAGCTCCATTTATGCCACTCCAACGTATGTAGTTCCTGCAGGTTTTCATTTGCATATTTATTCACAGGTTGCATTTATGAGTTTTAATCCAAAATAAACTTGCTATAATTAGAATATCCATGACAATAGTGAAATGAAGTTACAGCCAGTAACATAGAAAACTATAAACTATCAACAGTATTCACTGATACACAAATGAAAAATTACCACAAAAGATTGTTCCAAAACTGTGAAACCGCCTATTTCTACTCCTTTCTGCAGTATTGAAATACTGAATAGAATCTGTTTTGGCATTGGATGAATGAGAGGTTGTGCTGCACTGATTTCACGTGGCACAAGTTAAATAAGTGAAAATGTTCAAATATCATTTTGCCCAAAACTGAGGGGGCAGCACAATTTAGCTGAATTCAAATTATAATATATTCACTATTAAAACACTGACCCACGGTCCTAAAATAAATGCAAATAAAAACCCAAGCGAAAGATGGATAACCTGTTAAGCACACAAATTAACTGAGGTTTATTTCTTTGTTAATGTTTGCCATAACTAAAATAGGAATACTGTAATATGTGTATTTTGCCATTATAATGAGCAGTCAAGCAAAATGACACCTTTTATTGGCGAACTAAAAATATTACAATATGCAGGCTTTTGAGGCAACTCTGGCACCTTCTTCAGGCAGTGTACTAAAAGCTTGCATATTGTAATATTTTTAGTTAGCCAATAGGAGTCATTTTGCTTGACTTCTCATTGCATCCACAGTGGCTAATAGTACAACACCCCTACCACTGCAGTCAATTATGTAATGCTTTTTTTTCCACCTACTTTTATAATCTTATGTGGATATGTCTTTTAAAATATTTTCTGTCTAATTACAGCCTTCTTGTGGAGTAACTGAGGCCTATCTTGACGAACAAATAAAAATGGAGCCAAGATGAAAATGGGATACATTTTAACTCCAACTGAAAGAATGGGCAAGTCGAAACTATTCAGGATTTTTTTACTGCTGGGTTCTTTTTTCATGATTTTGCTTATTATTATTTACTGGGATGATGTTGCTTCCAATCACTTTTACCTCCATAATGTGATATCAGGATCTCAGTCTTCACATCTTCCTTCCAATGTACGATCCTTTCAAAACCAAAATGAAGAACCAGTTTACTCTGAGAAGCTGCCTTTTACATCAGACGTTGAAGACATTCTCCACCAGATTCTGGAGTTTACCACAAAGGGTAATACAGTATTAAACGAGCATAAAGACCAAAGAATAACAAACAAAAAAAGTGTAACTGAAAGACTAGAAGAGAATTTTAGAGGCTATGATTGGAAGTCTCGACACTCGACAAACTCTAATAGAACACACTCACAGATTGAAAGGAAACAACTTGTTAGTTATACTTGCACCAGCTCCTCTCTGGATTTTCCTGGAAAAAATAGGACATTTGATGATATTCCAAATAAGGAGCTAGATCACTTGATTGTTGATGACCGACATGGAATCATATATTGTTATGTGCCTAAAGTTGCTTGTACAAATTGGAAACGTGTTATGATAGTGCTAGCTGAAAGCCTGGAACACCAGGGTATGCCATATCTAAACCCTTTAGAAATCCCCAGGGAGCATGTGCACGATGTTAATGCACACTTAACCTTCAGCAAATTTTGGAGACGTTATGGAAAATTTTCTAAACATCTAATGAATATCAAACTAAAGAAATACACAAAATTTTTGTTTGTTCGAGACCCTTTTCTGAGGCTTATTTCAGCCTACAGGAGCAAGTTTGCAATAGAAAATGAAGAGTTTTACAAGAGCTTTGCTGTGACAATGCTTAAAAGATTTACAAATCATACTGACCCTCCTAAATCTGTGGTTGACGCTTTTGTGGCAGGGATTAAGCCTTCATTTTCAAATTTTATTCAGTATTTATTAGATCCACAGACAGAGAAGCATGCACCTTTCAATGAACACTGGCGCCAAATGTATAGACTTTGTCATCCATGCCAGATAAATTATGACTTTGTGGGTAAGCTAGAAACTTTAGATGAAGATGCAGAATTTTTATTAAAACTGCTTAAAGTGGATGATCTTGTTCAGCTTCCTCCTAGCTTTCACAATAAAACTGTGAGCAGTTGGGAGGAAGAATGGTTTGCTAGCATCCCAGTTGAATGGAGACAACAACTGTACGAACTTTATGAGGCAGATTTTAAACTTTTTGGATATCCAAAGCCAGAGAAACTTTTACAAGATTAAAAACTGCAAAGAAGTATAATGAAAATGCCATTTTGTGTATTTTTATTTTACTCACATTTGTGATGAGTGTCAATTAATTGTTAAAATTGGTGAGTGAGGGCGTTGGTTGTTCATAGGTGAATACACTGTGGTGGTTCTTAATGAAATCCTTGCACATGACAAACTGCAAATTTCTTGCATTACCTTAAATATATATTTTTTAACTTGTACAAAAGGATGTTCATATTTTTGCCTGCTTATTATCAAGGCTTAGAGAATATTGTTTATATTTTTATTACTTTTTTCAGGTGTATAATTAAGGTAAATGTGTTTAAATCAGTATATAATATAAATATTGGTGTTAGGTGGAACACATCAGTTTTTCAGAACAATAATCTCTTGTATCTTCAGGGATGACACAATATTAATTCATTTTTGTTAAATTTCATTTGAAAGTTTGAAAATTTTCAGTCATCATTGTTAAATGATTAATGTATGTTTTATGCCTTAATTAAATTAATATATATAGGAAGTGGCAGTCAGTCATTTCTCTATTGCCTTTTTCATCCAAGTCAAATTTCAGCCTTTTAAGGCCATGTGATATTATTATGTGACTTTTCCAGCAATTTGCAGTTGTAGCCTTCATTTACATTCTCATCAAGTCAGAGGTAGTCATTGTTGTGCTCCTGTGACCATCAGTCACGCAATGTGACATGCCCAGTGACTTAACTCGCTCTGACAAAATCTAACGGGTGTGATTTTTTGCTTTTAGTTGTAGGGCAGGCTTACCTGCATGTGGTAACTGACAACCAATGAAGGTTCATCTGGAAGTATAATGTAACGAGAAATAAGAAACATGGGTTTTTTTAGAGCATCATAAACGCAAGAGAAGCAGGTCTGTTTGATTGCCTTTGGTTTTTGTACTGCAACAGAATGGTAAAAACAAAAGGGCAGAAATTGCTGCTAAACTCTTGGTCCCTCTTAACCCTTCTTACAGCACCAGCTCTGTCAGACAGTCCATTATAGGCTGTTAGAAAAAGAGACAGACTCGACTGTGCTAGAATGTATGCATGTAGTTGCTAAATTTACTTACCCAGCATGTGTTATTAACCCTCTGTTACATAAACTGACATGGTCTAGTGATGAGTTTAGCAACTACAGTAAAAAAAAAAAAATAGTATATAAGTGCTTACAGTATTTTTTTTTTTCTTTTTAAACGATTTAAGTGAAAGCATAAGCAAACAGTGTCTTTAAATTCTCAACAGCATTTATTTATTTTTTAAAATTTTGGTCAAAATGAAAACTGGAAATAGTCGTCAGACTCTTTTTCTTATGAAGAATAGTAGTACAATACAGAAATGCAACTGTTGGGAATCAGTAGAGTGAAAAATGTTAACTGGCTTTAAAAAGAAGCTATACCCTGATAATTTAAACTTTTTTTCTCTTCAGTATTATTTGGAAGACCTAGCACATTTATTTGTAGTGCAATATAATGTCTAATTGTCCTATAATTAGAAACTTAAATATGACCATATTTATTTTGTAAAATGATGCAATCAGTTTTTCAGGACAAGATGGCTTAAATTTCTCCTGCTGTGTTTCATGAAAAAATGTAAAATGAAAAAAGGGTTTATTGTAAGTATTCTGCCACATGAATTAGTGTTCTAGGGTTGGGTTTAAATTTTTTTTTTTTTTGACCTGTAAGTTAGTGACCGTTATCCCATGAAAATAGTCTTTTAACTGTTTAACTTGTAATTAACAAAATGTGTAGATTTCCAAAGCATTTATGAGAAATGTAAGCTTTTAACCATTTGTACAAGTTAATCCGGTAATTCAGTTCCTCGGATGTACCTCTATAAATTTTAAATTGTAAATGGTCTTCTTTTTCATCAGTACCTTATTAATGGGTTGTGTTAAGTCAGTGTAACATCTCTTCTAAGACTTCAAGTCAATGGATTTGTTAGTTTGTACTTGTAGGATGACCGTTGCATTTTCAATCCTATTAAATGGACTTGCCAAAGGTGATAATTGCAATAAAGAGGAGTGTTAACTGAGTGTGTCCATCAGGGTGCGTTAGTTCCACAAATAGGCCACAGTTTGCATTGGAGAAAGAGAGAACCCTCTCAAAATGACGACAAAACCCAATCACAATATACAATGTTTTTGCTTCACTTTTATCAAATAATCATTCGGCCCACGATTCACTTTGGGCTGTAACAGAAAAAGTCAATTGAAAATTGTCAAAATGAATGTGGCTGCAGCAGTTCAGTCTGAGGTGCTCTCAGTGCTTCAGTCGTTCTCTTCAAAAGGTGTTGTCATTACAGATGTTTGGTGGCTGGAAGGTTGGGTGAGGGGTGGGTGAGTATGGGATAACCATTTGAAAGTTGCAAGGTTGAGCAGATCAGTGGTTAAGAACTCCCACAATCACTAGACCTCCAAGTGTCTGGGCATGGTAACCCTCTTTGTAACTTTAAGATGATATTGTTTTGCTACAGTAAACCAATCAGTATTTATTTAGGAGCTTCATTCCTTTTTGCTGCGAGTCTCAGCATTTCTTTTTGCAGAATCCAGTATTTCTTCCATGTTTATGTAAAAATCAAGAACTTACAATAAAAGGAAAAGCAAGCAATGCAAAAATAATTATAAACATAACATTTTTGTGAAAGAATCTCCCAAAAGTTCAGCAATTTTTAAATTCACAGTCCATAATGACATTGAGTATTGGTTGAATCTCATGGCTTTTAACAGACAGGCATGTGCTTGTTGAATTTTAACCATAACAAAATGTTTTTGCCTCTTGCAATTTGTAGAAGAAAATGACTTTCAATCTAGATTTCATTTGTTTACGCTGACTGTCATTGAATTGCACGATATGCTTTCTTTTAAGCCATTAGTAGGCGACCTTCATTATTTGAGGATGTTTACACTGTAGAATGGAAAATACAATTTATGAATTTTCTTTAAATCTGATCTTTGCCCAATTGGTCGACTTTATATCTGATCCATACATTTGCACAGGCTCTGCTGTTAAATTACATTAATGCTGAAATGATGGCTCATACAGAACATTATGTTTACATTGGTCTGTGTTAACAAAGGTGATGATATGGAAGCAAACAAGGGCATTTTGCTTACCCTTGAGGCCTTTACCTTTTGGTTAGCACTGCACATTCTGAGATTTGGACTTGAATTAGAATTGAGCTCATTTGTAGGTAGATCTTGATTATGAGAAAGATAGAATTCTGTGTGTGTTGGCGGTTTACATTGTAGGAGAAAATCCAATCTCTCTTAAATATGCCAAAAAATCTTATGGTTTGGATGAAGCAGGTAGTGGAAGCATAGCTTTTGCTTCCAACTACTACAGATCTACTGCTTATCTTCATATAAAGATTAAGGCAATTGTTAATTTTTTTTTAGAATTGTATCTTAGAACCATTTGTTGCACACAACAAACGTTTACTAAAATAATGTTTTTTTTGAAGGTGACCAGATTGTAGTTGTTAATGTCCTGTCATAATTTGTGAGAGTTAAACATTCCCTTTATAGACATTTTTAGTGTCTGCTTGTGTTTTGAACCTTTCATAGTAATGTATTTGTCATATTATTGTTTTTTACACTCTATTTATTGAATGAATGAGCTAACATTTAGAGCATTAAGTTCAATAAAAACTTCAAAAAACAAATGCTGTGTTTTTATTACTTTGTTTAATTTATATTTTACTTTATTCCGCACATTTACTGTTGACATTGCCAGTTCTTCATTGTTGTTAGCTGTTTCGAGCATTCCTAAACCTCATAGTAAAAAACATGCACTTTTCATTTGATTAGTTGCCCTGCTGCATTTTTAAATGTTATATTTTTTATTTTTTTTTTTTAAGAAATTTTCTTCCATCTGTTATACTTTTCCTGATGTCTTCTACATTGAGTTACCATGTTCATATTAACTTCATCTCGGGACTCTGATTTTCCCCACTGATATCCCCGTATAGTGCTGGTATGTGCCTTGTGATATTTGTTTCCAGGATGGACTCTCCTTCACCTTGATGTCTTATTTGGGGAAGCAAGTTCAGGAAGTGGAAGAACTTTTAGAGCTTTCCTTGGCCTTTGTTTACATGATCATTACCATAATACGTATGCAAATGTAAATGTAGACTAATCGCTGTGAATTTGTTTTGGACTTGAACTTTAGGATTCTGCAGTTTTTAATGAATGTGTAACAGTATTGGAAGGAGTGTAATTTTATAGTCATTCATATTTTCACTGTCATGTTCACATTTGTACAAAGTGTGTGTGTGTGTGTGTGTGTGTGTGTGTGTGTATATATATATATATATATATATATATATATATTACTTTATACAGGGTTGGGCAAAAGTAGGTTTACAGTTGTGATTATATGAAACAGTTGTGTGTGGGTATAGAAAAGAATTGCCCCCTTCGAAATAATTATTTTTTTTGCTTTACAGCCTTAAATGAAAACACACAAACCAATATTTTTTCAGCTTTACTTACTCAAATCAATGTATAACATCTAATGTTTTGTAGTTTGACAGGTAGTTCATGTTATTTTTTTACACTCTTAGTCTAGGGTATGTGTTTTTATGTTCAGCCAGGAATTACCGTGGCTGAGTTTTGGGCGATAAATTGTGCTGATTGGTTGACCACAAGCACGAATGCCATTTACATATCTATTAGTAGTTTGGACTTTTGAGACGGGAATGATGGAGTGCCACACTTCTCACTGCATCATCTTTCATGGCTGCCTCCCTTGTGTGCTACACCATACACCACATCAAAGCAATAAGGTGGGGTGTGTTCCCCCACAATGAACTGTCAAACGTTCCATATTTTGCACCACATCACACATCTTTGCATGTCACATATTTTGCATAACGTTTACAGTTCTGTTGTGCAGTATGAACGCAACACATGAAAGTGGCTCAGGGCCTACATTGTACAGGAATTCATTGGTTCCTGGAAACAAAGTTCCTATGGTAGACTATTGAAGTTCTTTGTATCACTTTGTCTCACTTTTTGCCATGAAAACTTGGGATTAAAAATATTTTTTGGCCATCTTTACAAACAGTATGGGATAAGTAATAGGTTTAAAATGTTTGTATATATGATATGTGTGTGTATATTGTGAGCTGGGGGGCTGATCGCCCCCTAGGAGAATACAGACATTCCTGGGAAAGCCCCTGAAAAACGTTGACAGACTACCTTCACATCGCTCCTTACCTTACTTTGTGGCTTTGTCACGTGATAAGTCTCTTGCGCGGTACTCCGCTTACTTAAAAGCCTGTATGGGCACCGGTCAGATTCGGAATTGATTGTTTGCTTCTCTCTCTCTCTCTCTCTCTCTCTTTGACATTCTCTGCTCCTGGCAGAACTGTCATCTCCGACATGTCATGGAGCATGTTTAAACTTTTGAAAAAGAGACAAATATTTGTTTGTAGTGTTTGAATAAAATTCCTGTTTTCTACAACCTCCTGTGTTTCTGTGCAAATCTGTGACCCAAGCGTGACAATATATATATATTTTTAGATGGAGTATTTATGTAAGTGAAGGGGTGCACAAGCCAGATGTTTCACACTTATTTTGTGGATGACTGCAGTGTTTTTTTCTTTCTTCTGTTTTAATTCAGATAATTGAAGATGGTGTTTTTTCTGATTCTTGACATCTTACTTTTGCATTCAGACATACTGTGTATTTGTTGGACATAAAGTAAAATTTTCACTATATGCTGTGGAGGTTAAAAAACTATTACTACTCTGAGTATGTATACACACACACACAGGTTAAGCATCGTAGCATTTACTGTCCTATTTGCAGTGCAGTTTTTTTGGCTTTAGAAGAAATTAAGACAAATGTTTAGCATAGGAGCCAAAGTAAAAGTGAGATTGAACAAACCTCTCTTTACAACTAGGTAGAAGTCGCATAACAATTTGTGTAAAGTTCTTGGATGCATAGTAATACTAAATAATAGAGGTTTAAGACTACAAGTCAGTCAGTTAAATGCTTCAGGAAGAGCTGGTTTCTAATTAATAGGCTGGAGTGAAAGCCTGCAGCCACAGTGGCTCTCTAGCGCTTGAGGCCACAGGCACTAGCAGTTCTTGTTTATAGACATTCCCATCTGTTTGCCACATCACTGGACTTGACAATGCTCTTAAAATGTTATTTTAAATCAGAGTTGTTTGTTCTTTCATTACCTCTCAAACTTCTTTTAATTGAGGCTTAATTTGAACAAATTTTAAAATGCATGCAGCCAGTTTGGCACAGTTAGTTTTACTGCTGCCGCCTCATGGATAGTGCATCCAGTGTTTTCAATCCTACATCTGGTCATTTTTAAATTGTAGTTTATATGTTCTCCCCATGTCTGTTTTGGCTTCTCTTTTGGGTATTCCAGATTTCCTCCCGCACCTTGAAAGGTTATCGGACAACTCGAAATTGCCCCACTGTGAATGAGGGTGTGAGCGTGACTGTGCTCTGGGATGGACTGGTGCTCCTTATGTGGCTGATTCTCAGCTTGCCTTCTGCCATGCAACTCTCATTTGAATTTTCAGATTTGGGAATATACATTATGTTAATAAAAGTGGTAATTCATTGCAAGCACAGTTATTAACTAACTATTTAATAATAACTTGACAAATTTAACTGTTCTGTATTTAATATTATTTAGAGATGGTTGCTTATCGGTTTATTAGAAACCCTATTTTATTTATTTCTCCAGAAAAAACACCTTTCAGCTATTCTACAAGCAGAAGACAAAATGTATATTTTAGAGAATCCTTATAAAAGAGCAAATAGAGCTAAGTCTTCAGAAATTCCGTATACTCTTATGTAATAGATGTTTTCGGATAGAGTAACAGTATTTGTAAATATTAGTCTGTCCTTTTTTGGGGGGAAAAAAATACCAGGTTTGGATGTGCAGTTACAACCCTTCTATAAATCAGTATTTAAGGCAGTGTTACATTGTACAACTTAGTTGTAACCCTGCTTAACATTTTGGTGAGCTGGAGACCGTCGATGATGCACTTGTGTAAAGCCAGTCTCCTATGATGTGCCCTGTGACTCACTTCAATTGGTCCACAACTCGCCACAGTGAGCCTGAAAGCTGACAGCCATTGAGTGCTTACTTGAAAGCAAAGTGCATATAATGGAATGAGAATTAAGGAACATGTGTGTTGGACCTCACAAACAGAAGAAAGGCTCATCAGTCTAATTTTTTACAAACCATGAGAAAATGGGGGGGGGGGGGAGAACAAGGGCAGAGATTGCGGCTGAATGTGCCATGCATCAGGCAGCAAGTTTCGGTTGTGTAAATTTACATCGTCCAGCGACGAGATCAGCAACTGCAGTCAACAAGTCTGACGTACCCAATGGCTAGAAGTTGCGGACTGTGACATCAGCTTAAGTCGAAGAGTTTATTTTTGTTGACTGTTTGTTTTGCTTGCCCCTTCCTAAAAAGTTGTTTAAAAATTAAGTGCAAATGTTCAACATTTACACTAATTTGAAAAACAGTGCTTGGACTAAAGAGATCTGACATCTGATTCTACTTTGTGCTGCTCAAAACATGTGCAGTATTGCCAAAGCCTAGTCCTTTCTTTGAAACAGCAGTGAAAATAACTATGTATTGTCTTGAATCCTGAAAGGAAAAGTAATTTCAAACAATGTGTTTTTGTGAACATTAAAGTTGTTTTTGTACATTTTTTTTAATTATCACCATTTTAAATTGTGAAATTCTGTTTAATTACATCTGATAAATGTTTGCTTGCTGCAAGACTCATTTCTGGCTACATCTTCATTAAAATCCAAGGTATTTTTTTTCTATACAGAACTTTAGAATACTAAACAGTTATTTTACATGACTGTCTTTGAAGAACTGACCTATTAAGTTTGAATCAAATTTCAACCTTTCTCTCCATTTTTCCTGTGCAGCACATGACAACCTACTTCCTAAAGTGAAACTCCAGTTTCTGACACTTTGGAATTGATGCTTTTGGCAACATCCTGAGTTGTACTTCATGTGTGAACTTGCAGAATCCTCACAGGTTGTATAATGGTGTAGTTAAAAACTCAAAATTCTTTATTCTTGTGTAAACATTTTTGTTGAATATTATATATGTATGCTAACCTACATACATTTTCTGAGAAATGTCATTTGCTTAAGAGATGAATGATTTGGTTGCTTATAAGAATTAAAAAGTCTGCAGGATAATACATTTATGTCTACATTTTACTGTATGATTATGTATACTGGGATAGTGTAGATGGAGAGAAAAGAATGGAAAATCAATTTTCTGACTTTGCACAGTATGTGTAGTTGTGTATGTGAGTTTGGCCTGCAATGGCCTTTACAGGGTCATTTCCTGCCTTGAACCCAGCCCTGCTGGGTGGGGCTCTCTTTCCTTGCAACTATAAGGACATATGTATGTATTTATCAAAAGCGTAAAAAAAAAAAAAAATGTAATCCTATTGTGCTGATAGAAACTAAGACAATGATCTTTGTTTGGTTTTAAAAAAATAAAATAAGAAAAAAATAAATTAAGATGTTCTCATAAACCCTAGATTACAGAATTCATGCCAGATGGCAAGCAAACTTTGAATGTTAAAATAAAGGCTTCATTTCAGTGGCTTTATATGGCATTTTGAAAATAAACCTTAACCCTTTAAACCTCTACTTAACAGAATGAACTAGAAATCTATTTTAAAGACTAAATGTAAGAGTTAGCTCATCATATTGTTATAGATCTTGAATTACATACTTAGGCAACCGTTGATATGGCAGTTGTTTCCATTTTCTGCCATCTCTTATGCCAGCCTGTTATAGAGAACTGTGTTTTGACCTTATAACATCTAACCATTCCGGACACACCTAAATGGGAGATTTGTGCATTAATACAGCTTTAGCAACAACACTGAATTTTTTATATGTGTTAATGAGAGTTTTAACACTAAAGCGGTACTTTAAGAAATATAAAGAGCTGAGAGAAAGCAGCTGTGAGGAAGTTCAGGCTGAACAAATGGACGCTGCTTGGATGCACAAGCAACAGGAAATTGCAGCAGGAAACTTGGCAAGTTGAGAAATATTTTAGATTCACAGCTCATTTAAGCATATTTTCCTGAAAGCATGAGCAATGCTGTAATTTTACATAAATACAATTAATGTTAGGACTTTGTTCTGTATCCCTACTGTTTTGGTATACTGTTATTTAGTGTTTAGTA